>NC_064851.1:104714029-104979029 GCF_024139225.1 Suncus etruscus
TTCAGCCTTGGAGGGGCCACTGCATGCTTGGAAATACCAAAGATACTTTATTTATTTTTTTATTTTTTTACCTTTTAGGCCATACCTGGTGATTATCAGGGGTTACTCCTGGCTATGCACTCAGAAATTGCTCCTGGCTTTGGGGACCATATGGGACACCGGGGATCAAACTGTGGTCCACCCTAGGTTAGCACATGCAAGGTAAATGCCCTGCCGCTTGTACCACTGCTCTGGCCCCTCTTAGTTTTTTTCCTTTTTTTTTTTTTTTTTTTTTGGTTTTTGGGTCACACCCCAGATCTAGTCAGGCTTGATACAGTTGTTGGGAGCACTAGGGTCTCTGCTCTCCTGTTTTATCAGCCCCAGGCAGTGACTATCTTAAATCCTTGGTAGACCCTTCCCTTTGCTTATTAAATTTGACACATGGGTACCCACAGTGCTCTGCAGCTTAACCTCATGGTCACTTCCAGGTCTACTCAACTTTGTGCACTTGTCACTGCCAGGTTCTTGCAGTTTGGAGCATCTTTGGTTGCAGTTACGGGCTGGCTCAAACTTGGTGCCATGACCTGCCAAACACTCCAACCCTCACGTGTCTGTTTCTCAGGTCACCCTGGGAGCTGCCAGGGGGTTGCAAAGGTAAATGCCCAGTAGATGTGCCGGCCAGCTTGATGCTAAGTTGCATTTGGAGCTCCCAGTCATGACTCTGATGCAGTTGATCTTGACACACTAAAAGGACCAGGCATTAGGGACCCTGTTTCCTGGCTCACCACAAAGGACTGCTCAAGCTCTGTGGAGGAGCTGGTAGATCAATCATGACCATGAATATCAGACATTCCTCCAAGTCCACAAGTCCACAGAAACACAGCTGCTGCTGGAATTCGAGATCATAAACCCTCAATTATCCTCCTTCCTGACTTCTCACTGAACACCAATCCTCAGCCAAATCCATTTTCAATCAATATGAAGACCCCAAGTTGCCAGGAACTCAAATGATGTCCTACCTCTCCTGGCCTCACAGGTAATTTTTGGTGTATTTCTCCTAGCTCCAAGACAAGCCCTGGCACTGGTGGAGGTGACCATCTCTACTTGTCCCTCTCCTGTTGAGTCCCCAGGAGGAGGGAAAGAATTATAGCTCCCTAGAAGTTGGAGCCATAAGATAAAAAAAAAAAAAGAAAAAGAAAAAGAAAAAAAAAGAAGTTGGAGCCACAGCAGAAGCATTTGGGTTTGTTTGTTTGTTTGTTTCTTTAGGCACCACACCCAATGATGCCCAGGGGTAACTGTACTCACAAGTAACTGTTGGCCTTTAGGAGACCCTCTGGGGCGTCAGAGATTGAATTTGGGCTGGTAGCATGCAAGAAATATGCCCTTCCCATCTCTTTGTTCTTAGGGATCCTAATTCAAGCTCTGAAAGGAAATGGAATATGCAAAAAATCACCAACAAAGGCAACTCAAGGTTGGCAGGATTCAGTAGTGTCTGAGCAGATCCCAGAGGGGCCCAGAAAAGGGCTTAGGGAATGAAGTGCAGGAGACTGAACGTCTTGTCAGGAACAGCCTTTCCTGGGGAATGTTGGTATTTGCCCTCCAGCCAAGACACAGAAGCAAGGACCCACCCGCAGGGTATAAAGCCAAGGTACAGGTTTCACTGCATTTTCCCCAGAGAGCTGGAGTCATCAGTTCGCTGAATAGTCGAGGTTTCTCTTCAGGAGAGAGGACACAGACCACACAGGCACAGAGCAGTCCAGGTAAGCCAGGATCTGGCTTCCATGCTGGGTCCATTTTTCAAAGAACTTCTAGGTGGTGGAGTGGATGAAAGGATGGCTGAAGGGAGGCTGTGGGGAGATGGGGGTGACCAAGGTGGTGGCTGGGAAACCCACCTTAAGGTTCTTGTGGACCGGACACGAGGGAAGCGTTGAGGGACGGGACAGGAACCAACCTGTGCCCTGGTTCGGGTCAGACGTGTTGCTCATGATGAAGTGACCTTTGTTTCTCAGAATGAGTTCTGCACTTGGTTTCTGTGTTTGTCTGTTTGGTTGGGTTTTGGGGCCACAGTGTTTGGTGCTGAGGGACAATTCTTGGCTAGTGCTTAGGGGTCTAATTGGTTTTTTTTGGTTTTTTTTTTTTTTTTGGTTTTTGGGCCACACTCGGCAGTGCTCAGGGGTTACTCCTGGCTGTCTGCTCAGAAATAGCTCCTGGCAGGCACGAGGGGCCATATGGGACACCGGGATTCGAACCAACCACCTTTGGTCCTGGATCGGCTGCTTGCGAGGCAAACACCAAACACCGCTGTGCTATCTCTCCGGGCCCTTAGGGGTCTAATTGTAATGACCGTAGTCAAACCAGGGTCTGCAAGGCAAGCACCCTGCCCCCCTGTCTTATCTGTTTTTGTTGTTGTTGTTTGTTTTTTATTTTGTTTTATTTGGGGGTGGGCACACCCATTTGATGCTCAGTGGTTACTCCTGGCTAAGCGCTCAGAAATTGCCCCTGGCTTGGGGGAACTATATGGGACACTGGGGGATCGAACCGGGGACCTTCCTTGGCTAGCGCTTACAAGGCAGACAACTTGCCTCTAGCGCCACCTCACGGGCCCCTTATCTGTTTTGTTTTTTTTTAACTTTATTGATTGATTGATTGATTGATTGATTGGTTTTTGGGCCACACTCAGTGGTGCTCAGGGTCTCCCCCTGGCCCTGCACTCATAAATTGCCCCTGGTAGGCTGGAGGCCCATATAGGATGCCAGGAATTGAACTGGGTCTCTCCCGGGTTGGCCACATGCAAGGCAAATGCCCTACCTCTATGCTATCTCTCCAGCCCTCTTATCTCTCTGTCTTATTCCTTTTCATATATCTGTAGGTAATGATTTGCTGAAGTGTTGGTATGTATGTATAGGGATGAACTTGTCCAGGAACCAATCACATGATTCAATGTGATTCTCAGAATTTCTGGCTTCGGTGAGCATAGTGTTGAGCAAAGCTGCAACAAACCATGCAACTGAGATAAAGAAATTCAAACACTCTGGCCCCTGAGTGCCACCGAATTCTCCTGTGCTGGAGGGTTGTCTCTGCATGTATCTGTAGTTACACAGTTCAAGGGACAGTGATTTGATCTCCTGTCCTATGACCCTGATAAGGCTGGGAATGAAGGAGCCTAGCAGGGAAAAAACTGAGTGGATCAACAGGCCAGAATTCACTTCTCATCACAACCCAGCAGGCAAAAACGATGTTATCAGCCACATTCAGTAGTGCTTAGAACTTCTAGCTCTGCACTCAAGGATCACTCTTGCCCTCTTTCCAGGAATTGGGGGACCATCTGAGGTGCCTAGGATCAACCCGGGTCTGCCCCATGCAAGGCAAACACTCTACATCTGTACTATCTATCATTCTGGCCCTAGATGTAAAAGAATTTGGTTTCTGTCTATTTTGTTTGTTTGTTTGTTTGTTTTGGGCCACACCCAGCTGTATTCAGCATTTACTCATGGCTCTGTGCTCAGAAGTCACTTCTGGCAGGTTAAGAGACTATGGGATCCTGGGGATTGAACTCAGGTCATCCATGTGCAAGGCAAATGCCTTCCCCACTGTGCTATTGGTCCCAGGCCAGTTTTTTGTGTGTTTGTTCATTTTAGTTTTTTGGATCACACCCAATAGCACTCAGCAGTTATTCCTGGTTCTGCACTCAGAAATGACTCCTGGGGGGCCTTGTGGGATGCCAGGGATTGAAACCTAGTCTGCCTTGTTCAAGCAAATGCTAACCTCTGTGCTATCCCTTCAAACCTATTTTTTTGAGGGGGTATTTTTTTTTTATGTTTTTAGGGCCAACCCCAAGGAAGTCAGTGTTACTCCTGGCAGAAATCACACGTAGCAGGCTCAGGGGATCATATGTGATGCCTGGGTTAGAACCTGGGTTTGTCCTTGGTAGGCCTCGTGCAAGGCATAAGCCCTACCGCTGTGCTATCTCCCAGGCCCCCTATTTCTTTATTTGTAAGCAAGATAAGTTTTTTAGGTGTTTATACCTGGCAACTCAGGCAGAGGTCCTCTGTGCTCAGAAATCACTCCTTGGATTATATAGGATGCCAGAGATCTAACTTTCGTTGGTCCCATTTCAGCTGCCTCAGTTGCTTGCTTTTGCTTTCTTTGGAGGGTGGAGGGTCCATACCTGGCCCTGGTCATGAGTTATTCCTAGTTCTTTCTTCAAAGATCACTCCTGGCTGGCTCAGGGAACCATATGTGATGGCTAGGATTGAATCCAGGTCAGCTGCATGCAATTCGAGCACCCTACCCACTGTACTCCAGCCCTACAAAATAGTTTTGATTAAAATTTAATTAGAAATAAATGTGAAGGGCCTGGAGAGATAGTACAGCGGTGTTTGCCTTGCAAGCAGCCGATCCATGGACCTAAGGTGGTTGGTTCGAATCCCGGTGTCCCATATGGTCCCCTGTGCCTGCCAGGAGCTATTTCTGAGCAGACAGCCAGGAGTGACCCCTGAGCACTGCCGGGTGTGGCCCAAAAACCAAAAAAAAAAAAAGAAAAGAAAAGAAAAAAAGAAAGAAAGAAATGTGAAAGTTAGAGAAAGAGAAATACATGTTCAAGAGGAAATGCAGGCTTCTCCAGGATGTAAGTAGGCAAGAAAGGAAACAGAAAATCAAGAGGTATGAGTTCAAGGAAAAACACACCTGAAAGAAGAGTGCACTGCATCCATCATTTTTCAAAGTGGACCTGGTGGCAGAGTCTGTGAGGGGTGGATGAATGGGGCAAGGAATGGGAGACCATAGAACCAGTGATTTAGAGGGATGAGGCTGCAAAAACTCAGTTCTGAGCCTGGTATGAGGACAGGGAGTTCAAAGACATTTGCTGACATTACCTCCTAGAAAAAGGAGCTAGAGAGATGGGACAAGAGGGAAGGGGATTTATTTGTCATGCCTTTGCTGCATCAACCTTGACCCTAGGGTATGTCCCCATCACCACCTTTGGTCCCCTGAGCACCTCCAGGCCTCAGTCCTGAGCACAGAGCCAGGAAGAACCCCTGAGAATTGATAGGTTTGGCCTGAAGCCCCATACAAAAGAACTCATAAAATTTTTGACTTATAATATATTATATTAATAACACATAATTATATAATAAAATATTCCTATATTATCTTGGCTCTATGCTCAGAAATCGGTTCTGGCAGGTTCAGAGGATCATATGGGATGCCAGGATTTGAACCACTGTCCTTTTGCATGCAAGGCAAACACCCTACCTCCATGCTATCTCTCTGGCCCTATAATACTACATTTCTTTTTTTTTTTTTTTTTTTTTTTGGTTTTTGGGCCACACCCGGTAACGCTCAGGGGTTACTCCTGGCTATGTGCTCAGAAGTCGCTCCTGGCTTGGGGGACCATATGGGACACCGGGGGATCGAACCGCGGTCCGTCCAAGGCTAGCGCAGGCAAGGCAGGCACCTTACCTCTTGCGCCACCGCCCGGCCCCAATACTACATTTCTATAAGAGAATAATATAGAATAAATTTAAGTTTAAGAGTAGAATATAATAGTGAAAATACAAGAATGACTATTGTGAACAGGACTATGGCTAAGAATTAATTTCTTTTTGTTTTGTTTTTGTTTTTGTTTTTTGGGCCACACCCGGTGATGCTCAGGGGTTACTTCTGGCTATGTGCTCAGAAGTCACTCCTGGCTTGGGGGACCATATGGGACGCCAGGGGATCGAACCGTGGTCCGTCCAAGGCTAGTGCAGGCAAGGCAGGCACCTTACCTCTAGCGCCACCTCCCGGCCCCAAGAATTAATTTCTGCCCTTTTTCACGCTACCCCATCTATACCTCTCGGTATTTATTTACAAAGGTCATTCATCATTATTTATTTAAAATACACAGAATATAGATGCTAATGGGCCACATCCAGTGGTATTTTGGGGTCTCTCATTCTGTTCTCAGGAAGGTATTCATTTCTACTGCTGGCTGTGTTGGGAGCCACCCTAGGAATGTGCGTGCAAGTTATATACTTGATTAGTTATGGTGTCTCAGGTACATTGGTTTTTTTTTTTTTGGGGGGGGGGGCCACACCCGTTTGACGCTCAGGGGTTACTCCTGGCTATGTGCTCAGAAATTGCCCCTGGTTTGGGGGGACCATATGGGACGCCGGGGGATCGAACCGCAGTCCGTTCCTTGGCTAGCGCTTGTAAGGCAGACACCTTACTTCTAGCGCCACCTTCCCGGCCTCTCAGGTACATTGTTTTAATATCGCGTATCATTGTAGGAAGGCCGCTGGTGAATGGTGCCTATTGTCCATCACCTGTCTTTCTCATTTCTATCCCAACATTGCCTTAGGTTTTCATCTCCTGGGAGTGCAGCCATGGCTCTGGAGGCCTCCTTGGCTGAGCTGCATGCAGCGGCCCGCTGCCCAGTGTGCCAGGACTTCCTGAAGGAGCCCATGACCCTGAGCTGTGGCCACAACTGCTGTGGTTCATGCCTGCAGCAACACTGGAGGAACCTGCAGGGCGTCCTGCCCTGCCCCGTGTGCCTACACCCCTGCAGACATTGGCACCCCCAGAAGAACATGCAGCTGGGGCAAGTGGCTGACCTGGTCCAGCAGATTCTATGCATGAGGGTAAAGAAGAAAGAGGAGGTGCAGGAGGAAGAGAAAGAAGAAGAGGAGGGCAGAGGCCACTGTGAGAGGCACCAGCAAGTCCTGAGCCTGTTTTGCGAGGACGATCTGGAGCTGCTGTGTGGCCAGTGCGCTGCCTCCCCTGACCACCAGGCTCATGTCCTGACTCCCATCACACAAGCTGCCGCTCATCACAAGGAAAAGCTCAAGAGCTGCCTGGAGCATCTGGGGAAGCAGTTGGAGGAGGCAGAAAGGGCCTTGGCCAGGCAAGAGTCGGAGAAACAAGCCCTGAAAGAGAAAGTGCAGCGCCAAAGTCATCAGTTCCACCGCGAGACTGAGCACTTCAAGTACCACTTGCAAGATGCACTGAAAGACATTGATTCGGGTGCCCACTCGGAAATGGGGTTCATTACAGATGCGCTCAGGAAGAACCAGATGGATCTGTCTGACTATGCGGCCACGCTGGGCAGCCTGCTGAGAGATGCCACTCGGCAAAGTCTGCAGACAGACCTGGGTCTCCTGCTGCAGGTGGAGCAGGTCCACCAGCTGAGCAGCAGGTTGGAAAGTCTGCAGTTCCCAGCAGTCTACTCGGCCCAGATCCCCAAGGAGAACCTCGCTGTCCTTCCGCATTACATGGGCCTGCACAACCTCATCACCAAGTTTCAGGAGCACATGACCTTCGATCCTGAGACCGCTCACCCCAGCCTCGACATCTCCCCAGATCGGCGAACCGTGGCCTTTTCCTTAGAAAACAGGCCATGTCCCTCTGCCTTTCATCCCCGGGCCTTCACCTCCTCCTACACGGCCATCCTGGGATCACAGGGCTTCAATTCTGGCCGGCATTTCTGGCAGGTGGAAATCCGGGGTACTGGGATGTGGTCTATAGGTGTCTGCAAAGACTCCTACCCCAGAAACCTCCTCATGAGTCAGTGTTGGGCCTTCGGGATGTACTTCTCCCAGGAACCCCAGGAAACCCCGAGCCACATTGGCGTTTTCCTGGACTTGGAGCTGGGGCAGATTTCCTTTTACAGCTTGAGGAGCAGAGCTCACCTTCATACCATCACCACCCCCTTTCAAGAAAAGCTCTGGCCCTATTTCTTCCTCTCCGGGAGGACCTTGAACTTTTCCATGACACTCGTATAAGAGGACTCAGTGAATAGTGCTTTGCTGGCTGCTTGGATCACCCCAGGTTGGTAATAAAGTCCAGGCCTTCTTCAGTCTGTGTGTCATTCATTTTTTTATTCTTCAGACTCTGGTTTTATGCTCGGTCCCCCCCACCCCGACCTGACCAAATTGTCAGAAGAATCCACTGCTTCTCTCCCTGGGTTGGGAGGAGGGTCAGGCCTTTTCAGTTTCCATCAGGGCTCCCATCAGTGACCTCCCTCTCCCAAAGTAATCTTCTCCCTTTTATGCTTGCTGAATTATAGCTGCAAGGTCCCAACACTTGAAGCCTCAGGTGATATATTTCTGGAAATATATCTGGGCTCCAACTAATCCCTCTGTTTTTTTGGGAGGTTCTTCTCTCAGCTGTGTTCAGAATCTCCTGCTGGTGTCCAGGCTTACAACTGGGTGCCTCCAACACTGGATGTCCAGGAGAGGGCAGGAAGCACTATAAATGTGATTCTTCTGAGGATCAGTTATAAGGAGGAAGAGAGCCAGTATGTGACAACTCTGAGAGCATTCCAGAATGTTCTGTCCTTTCCAACTCCCAGATTGGGGTGGCAGGAGATGTGTGTGTGTGTGGGGGGGGGTCAATGGACCTTCTCCACTCCCTGTGTTGCTCTGAACATCAGTGAGACTTGAGGAAGTGACTACCACTGAGGTGGGTTGTACCCGGTATGTCTTCGTCTTGAAGAGCCAAAGATGCTCAAAGGCAGCAGGAGAGATTGTCGTTGCCCATTGTCCTGAAGCTGCTAGTGGAGTGGTTCTGTCAAACTGACAGGGCATCTGGTCCCAGTCAGAAGGCCAAGATCCCCTCCAGAACACGGCTTCAGATATGTCTAAATTAATGCCCACTCATTGACCATAAAGGATACAGGAAAAAATCATCTTTTTTGTTTTGTTTAGGATCACACCTGGCAATGTTAGGGATTACTCCTGAATCTGCCCTCAGGAATCACTTCTAGAGGTGCTTGAGTGTTGCAAATCAGCCTCTGATGAGGTTGACTGATGGAGGGATGGAGGATGAGGCCTTTCTCCTCCAGCTCTCACCCCGCGTCTGTTACCCTGTTCAGCTGGTGGTTCTGAGGTGAATGCAGTGGGAAGAAAGTCAACCGGCAGTTAGGCTTCCGAAGAAAACAGCTCTTTATTCCCTGAAGAGGCCAAAGCCAAAAGGCCTAAGAATAGGACCCAGAAAAAAAAAACCTCACCATCCACAGACCCTTGCTTTTATGCCCCAGAATCAGGTACCACTCTAGGGTGGGAGCAGAATGCCAGGTCACACCTTAGGGTAGGGCACAATCACTGATCAGGGTAGGGTCAGTAACATAATAATCCCATTGAAATGTTTACATATACAACACTTGAGTAGCCATATGGGATGCCAGAGATCAAACCCAGGTGGGCCATGTGCAAGGTAAATGCCCTCTCCATTCTGCTATAACTCCAGCCCTGAATAAATGGATTATTTATGTGTCTTCAAGCTGATTAGAAAATTGCTTTCACAGCATATTTATGATTGTATTTCTGTTACCATGCATTTTTTTTTTTTTTTGGTTTTTGGGCCACACCCGGCGATGCTCAGGGGTTACTCCTGCTGTCTGCTCAGAAATAGCTCCTGGCAGGCACAGGGGACCATATGGGACATCGGGATTTGAACCAACCACCTTTGGTCCTGGATCGGCTGCTTGCAAGGCAAACACCACTGTGCTATCTCTCCGGGCCCAAGGGTTACTCTTTTTTTTTTTTTTTTTGGTTTTGGGCCACACCCCTTTGACACTCAGGGGTTACTCCTGGCTAAGCGCTCAGAAATCGCCCCTGGCTTGGGGGGGACCATATGGGACGCCGGGGGATCGAACCACAGTCCGTCCTACGCTAGCGCTTGCAAGGCAGACACCTTACCTCTAGCGCCACCTTCCCAGCCCAGCAAGGGTTACTCTTGACTCTGCTCAGAAATGGCTCCTGGAAGGCTCTGGGGACTATATGGAATGCCACGGGTCAAACCTGGGTTGGCTACACACAAGGCAAGCGTTCTACCTGCTGTGCTATTGCTATGGTCCCTGATTATTAAAGGTTTGTTTGTTTGTTTTTGGTTTTTGGGTCACACCTGGCAGTGCTCGGGGGTTACTCCTGGCTCTATCCTGGCAGGTTCAGGGAACCATATGGAATGCCAAGATTCGAACCACTGTCCTTCTGCATGCAAGGCAAACGCCTTACCTCCATGCTCTCTCTCTGGTCCCTGATTTTTAAAGTTTCTATGAGTACAGATAAAGGCTTATATATTTATAGGTAGTCAGGTAGATAGACAGACAGACAGAGAGAGAGATAGATAGATAGATAGATAGATAGATAGATAGATAGATAGATAGATAGATAGATAGATAGATCTAAAACCTTGGCTTTATTTCATGAATCTTTTTTTTTTTTTTTGGCCACACCTGGCGGTGCTCAGGGGTTACTCCTGGCTGTCTGCTCAGAAATAGCTTCTGGTAGGCACGGGGGACCATATGGGACACCGGGATTCGAACCAACCACCTTTGGTCCTGAATCAGCTGCTTGCAAGGCAAGCGCCACTGTGTTATCTCTCCGGGCCCTCATGAATCTTTTTATTATTAGTTTTATCCTACTTTGGGGGGGTATGGGCCACACCTGAAGATGCTCAGGAACTCCTCCTGGCTCTGTGTTCAGAAATTGCTCCTGGTTTGGAGTACCACATGGGATGCCAGGATCAAACTCAGATCTGTCCTGGGTAGGCTGCATACAAGGCAAACATCTTACCAACATGCTATTACTCTAGTACTCCTACTTTTTTTCCTGAAAACTTGGGGAGGCATACCTAGTGGTGCTTAGGGATTACTTCTGGCTCTTTACTCAAGAATTACTCTTGTTAATGCTGGAACCATCTGGGATGCTGGAAAATGATATAGCTCGCCATATGCAAGGCAAACTTCCTACCTGCTGTACTATTTAGCTCTCCATGGCCTCTCTTCTCTAATTTCTTGATATTTTCTTTAAACTACAATTTTTGGCTTTATTTGTGATTGTTCTTCTAGTTCTTTGAGGTTTAAGATTAAATTGTTGATTTTCAATTTGCATAAAGAACTTATCAGCATTTGCTGATTTGGAGATCATGAAAAGCAGTTACACTTCATTCCAAGTCTTCAGGTTTGTAGGCTAATTTTCAGCAATTACCTGCTAAGATATATTTTTATGTGACATTCCATGAACATAGTATTTTTATACAAATTTATAAGCATAGAATGGGGCCAGAGGAATAGCACAGTGGTAGGATGTTTGTCTTGGGATGAACCCAGGTTGGATTCCGGCATCTCATAAGGTCCCCTGAGCCTTCTGGGGTGAGTTCTGAGTGCAGGGCCAGGAGTGACCTCTGATTGCCACCAGGTATACCCCAAAAGAGGTATGCTGTAGTATTTACAAAACTTTTGTTTTGTTTTTGCCTTGTTTAACTGAAATGTGTTTGGCTTTGCCAGTGTATATGGATTCATTTATTCCTCTACAGGGTCTAAAATATTAACTTAAGTACAATTGTGCAGACTAGCTGACCACAGCACATCCTGTTCTCAGAACATCTGCTATTTGGGCTCGAGGGAATAGGACTTCAGGTGAGAATCATCACACCTGGAAAACAGGCTGCAGAATTGGTACAATGTGGGGCAAAGCCAGTATAAAACACAGACGAGGCACATGCCACTTGGCTCTGTGCGAAGGCTCTTTGCTACTGTCCCCACCAAAGGAGTCTGCTTCCTCAAGCAGCCTTCTTGCAATATACTCCATACATTTGTTTCTTAGTTGTCTTAATGCTAACTTGGGGCAAATTCTTTTACTCCACCCCAGCCCAAACCAATCAGAATCTTACCCATGGCATTCCATCGTTTTCAAATAGTCACTACTTCCTCAATGTAAAGATGCTTAACAATCATTGGAGAACCAGTAACACAATGTTGTGTGGGTAAATATTCAAATTGAATGCAAAGTGAAATAGATCCTCAGGATTCCCAAGGAAATGAAGAGTTCCAAATACATTTCTTTTTAAAAACAGGGTGCAGTGGTGGGTCTCATGGTAGCTGGAAAACACAATCCATCCTATAATCACAGAAGAGAATATTGTAGTGATACTGCACAAATCATCTGTTTCCTGTTAAAGTCATACACACCTTCACATCTCTGCTCTCCATGACAGTGAGACTTATTAGATGTGTGAAGTGTGTGGGTGACAGAAGGAAAGGGGAGGTCACAAGAGGGACTGTGTGGTCACCATTTTTAATCATCTTTATCATTCATGTTTTATTGCAAATCAGAATAGGTGGGGAAAAGAAACAAAGTTGGGTTCAGGTGTCAGGACAAGAGGATAAACAAAACACCAAAAGGTAAGATATTTCAAGTCACTTGCTTCTTCTAGACACTAACTATAAAATGAATAATTTTTTAGAAACTAGAAATGAGGGTGCCGGAGAGATAGCACAGCGGCGTTTGCGTTGCAAGCAGCCGATCCAGGACCTAAGGTGGTTGGTTCGAATCCCGGTGTCCCATATGGTCTCCCATGCCTGCCAGGAGCTATTTCTGAGAAGATAGCCAGGAGTAACCACTGAGCACACCGCACGGTGTGGCCCCAAAACCAATATAAATAAATAAATAAATAAATAAATAAATAAATAAATAAATAAAAATAGTTGCTTTGGGGCCGGAGAGATAGCATGGAGGTAAGGCATTTGACTTGCATGCAAAAGGTTGGTGGTTCAAATCCTGGCATCTCATATGGTCCCCCAAGCCTGCCAGGAGCGATTTCTGAGATTGGAGCCAGGAATGGCCCCTGAGTGCTGCTGGGTGTGACCCCCCCAAAAAAATTGGGAAGAAACTAGAAATGAGGTTGGGTGGGATATGAACACACAAAGACACAATTCTCATTCCGAGTCAGGACAGTTGGCATCCACAAACACACCAAGAGGGGTGGGTGGGAAGGTTTATTGTTGAGCAGAAGAGTCCATGTAAAAGAAGGAGGCTTGAGGTGGCTCTAGAGTACAAGTTCCCGGGCAGAGACTGGAGGGTGACACTGTTGCCTAACCCTCAAGCTCAAGGTACAATGGATTTTGCTGATAACTGTATAAAGACAACGAGTAGCAGAGAGTTTGGGGGAGGAAGGGGAGAATCAACAGCACCCAGAACTGCAGGAGGGCTTTGACTTTATTACCAGAACTTGATTACACAGGAAGCAAACAAGACAGAGAATATTCACAAAGGATTTGCCCATCAGCTCAGACATACAGTCAAGGCAATGCTAAGGAGGAGGGCTCAATACATAAATAGAACAGGAGCTTTCCTGGTAAAGCTGCCATAGAGTGTGTATGAGTAGCATTGATGATCCATATTTATTTTATTTTATTATTTTTGTTTTTGGGTCACATCCGGCAGCACTCAGGGGTTTCTCTTGGCTCTATGCTCAGAAATAGCTCCTGGCAAGCTCGAGGAACTATATGGAATGCCGGAATTCCAACCACTGTCCTTTGGCATGCAAGGCAAATGCCCTACCTCCATGCTATCTCTCCGACCCTGATGTCCTATATTTTAAAAAGAAACTTCTCCCAACTCATAGACCAGGAAGAAGCCAACATGGTTTTGTCCTGGCCATTCATTCATGTGAATGCCCAGGAGCAGTTTGAACTGCCAGCAACCATTGGCCGGGGACGATGGAAGGGAGAATTTAAGAACATAAACCATTGATGGGTTCTCAGAGAGGATAAGATTGGAGTGAGTGGTTTCAGGGTCCATGATAAGGTCCCTCTGAAACTTGCTCTTGAGGTTGTGCAGACATGCGTAGTGTGGGGGTAAACGTGTGGATCTGCTCTGTGGGCTCATGGTCAAGGTTTTGGGATGCTCCACACAACCAGTGCCACTGCCAGTACACGAACCTGATGTCTTGCAAGAGGCCCAAGTCAGTTTGCAGCTGCAGCCACCTGATGTCCTCCTTCTCCTCCTCCTTGTCCTCCTCGTCCACATCCTCCTTGTCCTACACCTTGTCCTTCACCCTCCTCCGCCTCTCCTCTTCTTCCTCTTCTTCTTTCTACTCTTCCTCTCTATCCTTCACCCTCATGCACAGAATTTGCTGGACCAGGTCAATCAAGTTCCTTCAGCTGCATGTTTTTCTGGGGGACGCCTATGCGTGTGCAGGGTGTGCAGGCACACAGAGCAGGACAGGACATCCTGCAGGCACTATCCACAGCAGTTGTGGTCACAGTCCAGGGTCACGGGCTCCTGCAGGAAATCCCGGCAGCGGGCCTCTGCACGCAGATCAGCCAGAGAGGCCATCAGCGTCATGGCTGCATTTGATCCTAGGGACAGGGAATAGGGGCAGATCTGGGACTGTGCAGCGGTAGGAGAAGCTGCAGCTTGACTCTCTGTGCTCTGGGTTCTTTCCAGTCTTCTGCAGGACCTGGAGAGGAAACTGCAGTTCAGCCTCTGGTAGGTAGAAGGCGCCACTCAAGAAGAAATGGAAACCTAAGGCAATGTTGAGATAGAAATGCAAAATTCAGATTGTGGAAAATTCATAAAACCACTAGGTCCCCAAGAAAATGACAGACCTTAAGCCAGTGCTTCTCAATTATTTTCTGTCATGCCCCCCTAGGAAGAAGAAAACCTTTTTCACACAACCTGCACAACTGTAAATAGTATCTTTATTTAAAAAAAAAAACTTTAACCTGCAAAACAAAACTATATAAAATAATTTGAGCTGATTTTTTACTCAGAGGTGATGTCTGAATTAATGGCTATAATGAGCACGTTTTGCAATGCGTAGCTTTTCGAAGCGGGGTTGAAGCAGGACACAGCAACTCTCAGCTCCAGAGACATACAGAGACATAAACACGGGGCTTAGCTTGTTATGACATTGTTTGCCAAGGTCAAACGCACCCCCGTTTATGGAGTCTCGTGCCCCTCCTGGGGGGGCGCACCCCATTATTTGAAAACCACTGCCTTAAGCAGAGGATCAATGTATAAACTCTTACTTACAATAGTTCATTATCCTGTACTGTCATAGAGCCGGGTACACCCAAAATAAACTGAGTTACTCTCCCGAAGTGGCTGGTGGATGCTTTATGAGCACTCTACTCACCAGGGATCTGAACTTACCAGCTATTTCTATATCTTGGAATCTGATTTCACCAGCATCATTTTACAGGTGGCCAACTCTTATTCTAGCCCCAGCACCACATCTGATCCGCTAACCCCAGCCAAGAATGATCCCTGAACAGGAAGGCAGGAGTAAGCCCTGAGCACTTCCAAGTGTGATCCTCAAAACAAAAACAAACAGACGCTTCTCAGACAATGTTCCTTAAACTCAGAGACTGTGGGTAGAAGTTTCAGGGGAAAAGCCACCAGCTAGGATCCCTTTGGAGGGAGATTTCTAACTAGTAGGCGTTTCTATTCTGATTTCTTCATCTCTCTGCCTGCAAAGTTTTTCTAAGAGATGCATTTGGAAAGCTGGCATCTGTATGTCTGATTCAGGGTAGGTCAGCACTAGGCTGGAAGAGACCAGATACTGCCTCCATCTCATCTTTCCCTGTTCTTTGCACCTACTGGAAACATTTGTTGTTCTGATGGCTGGTGGAGGCCTAGGATTGAGGGATAAAGGTGCGGTGGTGATGGGGTGCCCAACAAAAAATGTTATGGAGGGGTTACACATGCTAATAGGCAGGTCAGAGGAGGAGCCAATCTGGACGGTTTGGGTTTACTCTGGGACTCATCAATTGTCAGAAGCACTTGTGAGAAATATACCAAAAAAAAAAAAAAATCAACGATTTGTTCACTAGAGGGCGACATACTCTATGCTGTTGATGAACAAAAATAAAATGACTTTATATTTTAAGGGTGCTTAAGCTTAAAGACGGTATCGGGGGGGCCAGAGAGATAGCATGGAGGTAAGGCGTTTGCCTTGCATGCAGAAGGACAGTGGTTTGAATCCCGGCATCCTATATGGTCCCCCGAGCCTGCCAGGAGCAATTTCTGAGCGTAGAGTCAGAGTAACCCCTGAATGCTACCGGGTGTGACCCAAAAACCAAAAACAAACAAAAAAAGATGGTATCCGGGAGTGACTCATACAGTGGACAATATGGGGGATCATTCCTGTCCTTTTCTTTAATGCATGTCCACTTCAATGCAGTGGACACCTTCATCCTTTTGACTTCCATAGGTCTCATGTAATGTTTCTTAGAATTAACTACAGAAGAACTTAGAGAAAAAAATTCTGTCTTCCTCCTTGCAAGGAAATATTATGGAAAGAAATCCCAATCAGTGGTGTCAGCCCTGACACCACCCAAAAAAACACAAAGGGACCAAGGACAGAGGTCAGAGAGCAGAGGGCACAATGTTTGAATTTGCTGGTCCCCAGCACCTCTGAGTCTGAGAAACAAAGCATTGGACCATATGGTCTACAATCAGTGAGGCTGCCCCTCCTGGACATGGCTGAGGAGCACCCCATCTCTTCCGCCATCTCTGTTCAAACCCAAAGTCCCAAATATTTGTTGTCCTGTTAATCTCAGAGTACAATTTAAACAACGTGTCTTTTTTTTGTTTTGTTTTGTTTTTAGTTTTGGTTTTTGGGCCACACCTTTTTGACGCTCAGGGGTTACTCCTGGCTATGTGCTCAGAAATCACCCCTTGGGGGTGACCATGCTTGGGGGGACCATAAACAACGTGCCTTAAACAAGGTGTCATGTCTTCTGGACATACTCTGCTGAAGTGGCTGGTGGATTAAAACCCACAATCACAGCTTATGTTTCACTTCAACTTGCTCTCTTTTATTCTGCAATGGTCTGCTGTAGTTACCTGCCCTCCATTATTGTATTATTATTATTATTGTTATTGTTATTGTTATTGTTTGGGGGCCCACATCTGGCAGTGCTCAGGGTTGCTCCTGGCTCTGTGCTCAGAAATTACTCCTGACAGGCAAGGGGGATCTCATGGGATGTCAGGGATTGAACCTGGCTCAGTTGTGTGCAAGGCAAATGCCTTCCTTGCTGCTCTGGCCTCCATTTTCTTCCATTATGCCACAACTGAGTCGAACACGGCCACCACAATCCAGGCTCCCACTTGGGAACTGGCAGGAAGAAGGCCAACAGTAGCCACCATCTATCTCAACAATCGTGGGGTCCTACCTGGCTGGACCTGGGTACCCTCATTGACCAGGAATGGGGGACCTTGAGGCCGAAGTTCTCCTGGCATTTCTTGATTTGCAGGAACTTCAGATTTGTTATGGTTTGGGGGTTCTTTATTCTCCCTTTGGAAGATTCTTACTTCTTCATGTCAGAGTTGGCCAGAGGTGAAAGCACTGGGATCAACCAGCCCTTGAACCTGTCTCTGTCTGCTAGTCTAGTGAAGGATTTTGGGAGGGTTGAAGATTCACAAGTCAGATCTGTGTTTCCTTTGGTAATGTAAATTCTCTTCAAAAAAATAAAAATAAAAATAAAAATGATGCCAGTTTTTATGATGCCTTGTGAGCAAGAAAGTTAAGCAAGTTGACCCCATTGTGATGCTTTTATCTATGGACTTGGGTCCTTTAACTGTCCTCAGAAAACAGAGAATAGGGCCCAAGAGATAGCACAGCAGGGCTCACTTTGCATGTAGGTGAACTCAGGTTCAATCCCTGGAACCCCGTAGAGTTTCCTGAACACTGCTGGAAGTGGCTCAAAAAAAAAAAATCTCAAAAACAAATTTAAAAATCATTTTTCTTTTTTTTCTCCTTATACCTTCAGACAAGAAAAAAATAATGAGCTCTGGGGGTCAGAGTGATAGCACAGCAGGAAGGGTGTTTACCTTGCACGCTGCCAATGTGGAATAGACCCAGGTTCAACCCCTGGTATCCCATATGATCCTTTGAGCCTGCCAGGAGCAATTTCTGAATGCCTGAGCACTGCTGACTGTGGCCCAAAAACAAAAACAAAAAACACCAAGGGGAAACTTTGCTCTTATTATTAGTCCTATTATCACTTAATTTGCATTGCAGCTCCTCCTCCACCACCTCCTCCTCCTAGGGCGGCGGCAGCCTCTGGAGTCGGAGGTCGTGCGGGCCCCTTCCTCCGGGCTGTCCCCGATGGATGAGGCGGCGGGGGCGCGGGCCGCACGAGCGCACGACGACGGGGTGGCCCCAGACCTGAGCTGCTGCTGCTGCTCCTCCTCTGCGGGACCTAAAACTTAAAGACACGACTGACAGGAGCTGGATGAGAGGACATGAGAACGGATCCCTTCTCTCACTGCGTCCACCCTGTATCCCCGAGAGCGACCAGGTCACGCCCGGCGGATTTGACAACAGCATCTGTCTGCCTTCCAGCACCGGCCCTTTCCTCGTCTGTGTTCTGTAATCGATGTAAATCCCAGGAACTGGCCCAGTAACGACCGCAATGAACCAGGGCCGTGGAAAGTATGACTTTTATATCGGTCTGGGGTTGGCAATGAGCTCCAGCATTTTCGTTGGAGGGAGTTTCATTCTGAAGAAGAAAGGACTTCTGCGCCTGGCCAGGAAAGGGTCCGTGCGAGCAGGTCAGGGCGGCCATGCATACCTCAAGGAGTGGCTGTGGTGGGCCGGACTGCTGTCAATGGGAGCAGGCGAGGTGGCCAACTTCGCCGCATATGCCTTTGCACCAGCCACCCTAGTGACACCCTTAGGAGCACTCAGCGTCCTGGTAAGTGCCATCCTCTCTTCCTACTTTCTGAGTGAAAGACTGAATCTCCACGGCAAGAGCGGGTGTTTGCTCAGTATCCTGGGGTCCACAGTCATGGTTATTCATGCTCCGAAGGAAGAGGAGATCGAAACCTTGGATGAAATGTCTCGCAAGCTAGGGGATCCAGGTTTCGTGGTGTTTGCGACGCTGGTGGTCATCGTGGCCTTGATCCTCATCTTGGTGGTGGGGTCCCGCCACGGACAGAGCAACATCCTGGTCTACATCAACATCTGCTCGGTGATCGGCGCCTTCTCGGTGTCCTGCGTCAAGGGCCTGGGCATCGGCATCAAGGAGCTGCTGGCCGGGCACCCCGTGCTGCGCCACCCGCTGCCCTGGCTGCTGCTGGTAGGCCTGGTGGTGTGCGTCAGCACCCAGATCAACTACCTGAACCGGGCGCTGGACATCTTCAACACCTCCATCGTGACCCCCATCTACTACGTCTTCTTCACCACCGCGGTGCTCACATGCTCGGCCATCCTCTTCAAGGAGTGGCAGCGCATGCCCGCCACCGACGTCATCGGGACCCTCAGCGGCTTCCTGACCATCTTCGTGGGCATCTTCCTGCTGCACGCCTTCAAGGACGTCAGCCTGAGCCTCGCCAGCCTGCCCGTGTCTCTGCGCAAGGAGGAGAAGGTGGCCAACGGCGGCAGCCTGGTGGGGTCCTACGAGGCCCTTCGGGATGAGGAAGCCAGTCTGACCTGTGGCTTGGAGCTGCACGCAGGCGAGAATGTGTCCCGGCGGAACGGGAACCTGGCCGCTTTCTGAGTCGGCCCCCGTTTTGACCTGAGAGATGATCCTTTATGGAAGGTTGCACGCAATCAGACCAAGAGAGAGATCTGGGTTAAAACGACCTCAGCGCACGGCCAACCTCCACTGTATAACAGCGGAGGGATTTTCTGTCTCCAAAGTCAGGGTGTCTTCCTGAAGCTGGAAATCGGAGGGAAAGGCTTTTTGTTTTGTTTTCATCTGGTCTCCCGCTCTGTCAACTCAGATCATTCTCAAAACAATCTTTTTTTTGATTTAAGACTTACAGGAAGTGAATGATGGTCCCTCTGTGATTGTCTCAGTTCTGAATGATATAGTCTTTTCCAAGATGCCTAACTTGGGAAGTGGAGGAAACTGCTAGAAGGGTCAAAGTTGGCCCCTTGGACGCAGAGTCTGTCTTTGGCTCTCTGCAAAACCCCCACTGAGAGTTTTAGTGTCTCTCTGATCTCTGGGTCCCCACAATCTTGATTCCTCTTTTACATCGGCTCTTGTATTTTCCAATATATTTTCATAATGAGTTCTATTGTCACTTAGATATTCTAACCACTCTGGGAAATAGAAATCTAGGTTCATTTCCAAAATCCAGCTTTATGTTAATAAAAAGATCGACTGAAACAAAAAAAAAAAATTTGCATTGCAATCAGTTCAATTCTTCCTATGTATTTTTGGGTGTATCTGAAGCATTATAAAAGTTTTTGTTTGTTTTGTTTTGGGTGATTTTTTTGGAGGGGCCTCAGCTGGCAGCTCTCTGCACTCTCAGAAATTACTTTGGAAGGCTTAGGGACCATATGGGATACCAGGCAGTGAACCCAAGTAGGCTGCATGCAAGGCAAACACCTACCCTTTCTTTCTTTCTTTTTTTTTTTTTTTTTTGGTTTTTGATTTTTGGGTCATACCCACCAGCGCTCAAAAATCACTCCTGGCAGACTTGGGGAACCATATGAGATGTCTAGATTCAAACCATTGACCTGCATGAAAAGCAAACACCTTACCTCCATGCTATCTCTCCAGCCCCAACCTATCCTTCCTTTATGCTTTTACCCTGAATCATTTTAAAGTTAGGATATGACAGTATTCTATTTGGGAAGTGTCCAAAGGTGTAAATATTGTCAATGTAGTTATGCTAAACTAGAGTCTATGCCAATGCCTATGTTTTTAGGTAGTGCCACCTAAGAAAAAGCATGTTTGAGACTCATATGAACTGTCAAAATACTACATAGTTTTAGACATTTTAAATAGACATGAAAAATTGCAACTGCATTGATCTTATAGCATAGGCAAATGTGTTTTTATAAAAAGCTTTGTAAAATCTATTAAGCCATAGAGTTGATGATGAGAACTTGAGAGGCCTCATCTGCTAAAAAAAAATGATAGAGCTTGGGGCTGGAGCTATAGCAAATCAAGGAGGACATTTGCCTTGCATGAGGCTGATCTGGGTTTGATTTCCAGCATCCCATATGGTACCCTAAAACTGAGAAAAAATTTTTCTGAAAGCAGAGCCAGGAGTAATTTCTGAGTGACACCAGCTATAGCCCAAAAACAAAAAAAGAAGAAAGGAAGAAGAAGAAGAAGAAGAAGAAGAAGAAGAAGAAGAAGAAGAAGAAGAAGAAGAAGAAGAAGAAGAAGAGAAGAAGAAGACAAAGCTTAAGTTTGCTTCTTTTTTTTTTTTAATTTTTAAGCCAGTCAAATTGAGCAGTGGGTGGGTTATTAAGTTTTCTTCTTAATGTTAAAATGTTTAATGGAAAAATGATGGATAGGAAAATGTTCCCTGTTTATCTGCTGCTTTTAAGATACTTCCAGATTAAAAATTTTGTTTTGTTTTGGTTTGGGCCACACCAGTCTAAGCTCAGGGGTTACTCCTGGGTCTTCATTAAGAAATGACTCCTGGAAAAAAAAAAGAAAGAAAGAAATGACTCCTGGCAGGCTCAGGGGACCTATGGGATGCTGGAGATTGACCATTAGTCAGCCATATGCAAGGAAAATGCACTATTCATTATGCTCAGGCCCCTACTTCCAGATTTTACAGATATCCAAAAGCATTTATGTTGAATAGCATAGCTTAGATTCTTTGCCTAAGAATTTGGTGGTGGAGGGGGGAGTGCAAGAAAGATAAAACCAGTAAGACTCTTCACAGAAAGATGATATTTAGGATGGCATCTCATTAAAGTGGAAGAGATGGCAAGACTTCAAGTAGATGAGACAACTATCTTTGTATGGTCTCCACATTAAAAAAAAACAAATAAGAACCCACATTACAAAACCACAGAAACAGGTCTGTCATTGATAAAAGCTAGAAGGGAATGTAAATTTAGAATTAACTGCTTATTCTGCTACTGTAACCCTAGATTTTCTATAGACATAAAGACTGCTATGACAGGCCTCAGATATGTGGCAGAAGGGACTAGGCCAGAACAGCCAATTCCAAGAACTTAGAAGGCACATACCAAAACAGTGAGATAAACTAGCAACACCCAGGAGCTAGTAAACTTTAACTGCATACCAAAGTCATGGGCACCTGAGCCCCTCCTCTACTACTTCAGCTGATGCAGACCCCAAAGCTGTATAAACCACAATATACCACTCTAGACATCTAGCCATAAAAGGAAATACCCCAGATGACAATCAATCAACTTAAAAGTTAACTGTGATGGTTTGAAACTTCTGCAAGCGCAGTAAGAGGTTGTTACCTAGTGAGGGGTCACCCCAACATGCTGGTAATAATAAACTCCCTTGTGCTTGCAGTGTTGATCATCTTCTCTGATCTCTGTGAGACAGATCTCCCATCCAGATCTAACATCATGACTAAAAGATGAATCCTAGGCCAAAGCAATAGCACAGTAGAGAGGGCATTTGCCTTGCATGTGGCTAACCCAGGTTCTATCCTTGGCATCCCATAGGGTCCCCGAGCCTGTCAGGAGTCATTTCTTTCTTTTTTTAAATTTTTCTTGTGAACATAGTGAATTAAGAGTATTTTGCAGTAATATTTAAGGTACATAGTGATAATGAATCAGAGGCATTCCCACCACCAGTGTTGTCCTCCCTTCACCCCTGTTCCCAGCATGCATCCTAGATCTTCCTTTTTTGACCTCTGGACTGCTGGAGTAACCCCTGAGCTTTGCCAGGTGTGTCTCAAAAACAAAATAAAAAAGTAATAAATAGATTACTTTTACTGACATTATACTATATAATGAATATTGAATTAGTTATTTGCTCATATAATTATAGCTCATAAAATTCTTTAGGTGTTCTACTTACCTTAAGTGATTACTTTCTTACCTAAAAAGAAGGTAGGAAAAGATCTTTTTTTAAATATAGGAAAAGGAAAATACAAAAGATAGAACTAAATATTAAATAGCATGTATTAAGAGAACCAGATTTAAATGACTATAAGATGTTCTATTCCATTTAGAAACAGAGTTCTAGGGGCCAGAGAGATAGCATGGAGGTAAAGCATTTGCCTCGCATGCAGAAGGACAGTGGTTCAAATCCCGGCATCCCATATGGTCCCCCAAACCTGCCAAGAGCAATTTCTGAGTGTAGAGCCAGGAGTAACCCCTGAGTGTTGCTGGGTGTGACCCAAAACACCCCCCCCCCCCAAAAAAAAGAAACAGAATTCTAAAAGTCTGAGACGTTAAGTTTCCTCCATAATTGCATGGAATTTTAAGATACTTAATTGAGGGATATGTGTTGGTCATGTCATTAATGTAGAGAATGTAAGTATGACAAATTCTGGAACATAAATTGTGAACCAGAGTGATGCTATTAGTTTGATCCTGAACCTAGGAAACCAGAAACATCCCCCCCCTCCCAGTGCCAGGAATGGGATTAGTGAAATTCCCTCTGGGTCTCTGGGAGGGCAGGGACTGGATGAAAACAAGCAAACAGGGCCCAGCAACTTGCACGGACTAATCTAACATCTGCTTTGCTTAATGTGCCTTGAAGGAAAATAGATGTGTGGGTGACTTGAATACGCATCTGTGTATATGTGTCTAAGTTGTGTTTGGGGCTCAAGTCTCTCTGACTTGCAGGCCCTCAGTGCTGAGTGTTAATACATCAATCTTTATGTTCTCTTCTCTGTGTCTGTCCTCTTGCTCTGAAAGGCCACTCAATAACTGTAACCATTAAACTTTAGAAGTTACCTCTCTGTTCTTTAGGGTGTGGGAGAGGATTACAAGGCATTGGAAGAAAATAAATGCAAAATGTAATTGCTTCTACTTCAACTAAAATAAATAAAATAATAGTAGCACATAAAGATATTATTTATCATGTTTTCCATTTTTATAATAGATTTTTTTTTACCTAAAATTTTTATTACATTATAGTGTTTCCTTTCTATCTGATCAACAGTCAGGGGTTACTCCTGGCTCTGTGCTCAGGAATCACTCCTGGCAGGCTCAAGAAACCTTGTGGGATGCTGGGGATCGAACCCGGATAGACTGCATGCAAACGCCTACCTGCTATCACTCTGGTTCTTATTATTTAATTTCTTTATGGACCTAAATTCACGAGTCAACTTTGGTAGATTCTCTAGAAATTCAGCTATTTCTTCTGTTTCTAACTTCACTGACACTTAACTATTAAGGTTGTCTAATTTCATTTTTGATTATGTAGAATCTGTATACTTGTGTCTGTCTTTGTATTACTATTACTGTTTTTTTTAATTTGGGGGGGAGGCATACCCAGTGATGCTCATGGGTTACTCCTGGCTATGCACTCAGAAATCATTCCTGGCTTGGGGGACCATATGAGATGCCTGAATCAGCCACCTGCAAGGCAAATGCCCTACCACTGTGCTATCACTCCGGCTCCGCTATTACTGTTCTTTTATACATACTTTCTCCTTTGTTTAGTTTCATTGAACTTGCCAACTTTGAGATTTCTTGATCTATTTTGTGTTCATTTTATTTATTTATTTATTTTTTTGGTTTTGCTTTGTTTTTGAACCACACCCCCACACCCAGTGATGCTCAGGGTTACTCCTGATTCTGCACTCAGGAATCACTCCTGGAAGTACTGGGAACTATATGGGATGCTGGCATCAACCCAGGTCAGCTGTGTGCAAGTGCCCTTCACACTGTGCTATAGCGCTAGCCCCTTCATGTTCCTTTCTATTCTAATTTGGATCTTACCTTTGCTTATTTTATTTTACTTTTGTTAAATTTAGTTTCTGACTAATTTTTTAAGTTGGATATTTCTCTCATTACTTTTTTGGCTTCTTATTTTTTAATAGTAATACTATCAAGTCCCTCTGAATATCATTTTACTTCACCTCATGAGTAGTGTTATCTTCCTATTCCCCTTAAACACTTTTTCTAGTTTTTGTTATGATTTTGTTTTTATTCATTCATTATTTAGTGTTTTCTTAATGACCAACCACAGTGATTCAGAAGTTATGAAAAACACAATTCAGGGGCCAGAGACAACATTGCAGAAAGATCCCAATAGTTACTAAAACTATATCTTCATCCACTGTGTTTACAAGCAGCAGATTGGGCCTTGTCATCTACATGCTCTGTGATGTGTTTCTATCTCTTCTATTACCTGAAGACTGTGGAGAGTGGGCCGCAGTGTTGGTACAGTGGGGAGGACACTTGCCTTTCATGCAGTGGACTCAGGTTCAATCCCCAACATCCCCTAATGTCCTGGGCTTGCCAGAAGTGATTCTTGAGTACAGAACCATTAGTAACCCCTGAGCAGTGCTAGATAAAAGTGCTAAATAAAAGAAGACTGCAGAGGTTAAATGCATTTTGCATGACAATCATTGTGTTCTAAACTATGACTATACCTCAAGAAAACAACAATCTCTGCCTTAAATCATAATTGCAGGCTGCATTTTGTTTGTTTTGTTTTGAGGCCACACCCTGCAATGCTCAGGGCTTACTTCTGGCTCTGCCCTCAGGAATCACTCCTGGTGGTACTCAGGGAACAAATGGGATGCAGGGATTGAATCTTGGTTGGCCAGTTCCCTCCCCCAGTAAAAGGAAAACCCTAAATATAGAAAAAAGAAAATAAAAAGGATAGAATACTATCCTTTGTACTAGGATAGGATACTAGCTCTCAGGTCTTTCAGTTTGCTTTTTTTCATGGATTTCTTCAAAGGACTGGCATGGGAACTGGGCATAATGGGTCAGCTCATGGTCATCGGGGAGAGCCTGGGTTCAGTCAAGACTAAACTCCTTACCAGATTGTTTGTTTAAAGAACAAATTCTGGGCATGCTGGGCCACTTCTGCTTCCACTTAAACCAGTTTTCACAGATGGATAATTAATATTCATCAACATTTCTCAAAAAAGGAAAGCAGAAAGTTCTTTCTGGGACCTACTGCAGGGAAGGGGGTCCTGGAAAGAATCAGTTACTTGGTGTGACTTGGCAGCCAGTAGCCAAGTGGTTTTGTGGCTATTGGCACAAAACTTAAACTCAGCGACCCTTTTCTGAAATGGTGGGTCAATGAAAGAATATTGCAGACATGAAACAGGAAGTGGTGCTGGGAAGGACGAGGCAGAAAGAAACTGGCTCCTCTCTCTCTCACATTCTTTCAGCTTCTCTCTCTCTCCATTTGCTTCTCTCTTACACCTGTTTATTTATGGGCTCAGCTTATTACATATGTCCCAGTTACCCATAAACATACTAATTTCTGGAGGATGGACAGTCTATGAGGTCACTATAAGCTGTGGGAATTCTTGAGCTTGGTCAGGGTCTATCCTTGAGCATGAGCTCTGATGAAATCACAAAACAAAGTCAACAGAAACCCCAACAAGGCTAAAATAAAGTTGTTTTCTGGGAGGACTTCTGGAAGAAGAGAATTAAATATCTGGGGCCTCACTCAAGAGCAGGTGAGTACTATCAAAGAGATTCCAACAAAACAAGGGAATTGTGGCTTCTGTCTAATTGACAATCACTTAGAAGTCATCATTCCTCTTTTGACCTTATTCCTGGGCATCTTTACCTTCCACAGCCTCCCAGGCCCTTGAGTGTTTCATTAGGCCACAGGAAGTGCTTGACCTTTTTTTTTTTTTTTTTTGGTTTTTGGGCCACACCCGTTTGATGCTCAGGGGTTACTCCTGGCTATGCACTCAGAAATCGCCCCTGGCTTGGGGGGACCATATGGGACGCCGGGGGATCGAACCGCGGTCCTTCCTTGGCTAGCACTTGCAAGGCAGACATCTTACCTCTAGCGCCACCTTCCCGGCCCCTTGACCTTTTTATGAATGTCTTGCCCCATCCTATGAAGGGACAACAGAATCCATAGCCTCATCTGGTAGGTCGAGTTCTCTCCAACAAAGTTTATGCTCCTCATCACAATTCTAAAATCCAAGAAGACCAGAAAGTTTATTGGGGAATAGCCTGGAGCATTTATTCTTCTTGATCTAAGAGCATTTACTTTTTTGTTTGTTTTGTTTTGTTTGTTTGTTTATTTTTTTTTACACACCTGCCTTGCTCAGGAGTTACTCCTGGCTCTATGCTCAGAAATCACTCCTGGCAGGCTCGGGGCACCATGTGGGATGCCAGGATTAGAACCACCATCCTTCTGCATGCAAGACAAATGCCATAGCTACATGCTATCTCTCCAGCCCTAAATTTACTTTTTTTAATCTAAGCCAGGGGTCCCCAAACTGTGTTCCGTGGATCACAAGAGGCCGGTCAAGGACATTTATCCAGATCACTGGATATTTTTGCCACTGCTGCCTGTCTATCATAACAGCCCCATTTATTCCGGGCCTGGAGTGCTCATGGGTGGAATGTACCCCGCACTCTCTGACTCCCTCCTTCTCTGTTTCTCATCTCCTTCTCTCAGTCTCAGGCTACAGCCCACCAAAGTAGTCCCATAACTCCCATTGAAGCATTGTTACGTTTATTGATTTCACTTGACTTGTTCTTCATTTTAAATATTGTATTTGTTCCCATTTGTCTTTATACCTCAAAATAAGATATGAACATTGTGTATAGGAATTTTTTCATTAGTTTTTTTTTTTTTTTTTTTTTTTTTTGGTTTTTGAGCCACACCCAGTGACGCTCAGGGGTTACTCCTGGCTATGTGCTCAGAAGTCGCTCCTGGCTTGGGGGACCATATGGGACACCGGGGGATCGAACCACGGTCTGTCCAAGGCAAGGCAGGCACCTTACCTCTAGTGCCACCGCCCGGCCCCAGTTTGTTGTTTTTTAACCTATAATCTGACCCTCCAAAGATCTGAGGGACTGTTGGATTAGGTTTTGGATGTATGTATTTCGAAGTATGATTTGTTAGGACTGACTATGCTTTGACTTCTGTTTTACACTTTGCTTAAGGGACCTTTCTTAGTTAACATAAGTTCAGCCATTACAGGACTTTTGACATTACAGACCGTGACAAGTGAACAATAAACAACTCACTGTCAAGAGTGGCCCAGCTAGTTAACAGCTGGATGAGAGAAGAAATGACTGCCTATTCCTTGCACCAAAGATGGGAACTGCAAGCTGAAAACATGGTTTAAAGTTTAGCATTAAGGGATGATGTGGGTATTATTAGAATACGCCATGTGAAGCAATAAACATAGAATAATAGTAGGATAGGAATCAATGCTATTTCTCACTTCTGTTATGGGCTTGCTATAGTATAAGTTTGCATAGTTCCCAGAGATCAAACTTCCCTAGTCAGCCTCACAGCCCTCACCACTCCATTACCATGGGAACTCGGTCTCCACCCTGGTACATCAGGACCTTTCTGGGGGCCATCTTGCACCACCCAGGCAGATCAGGACCCTTTTCATGGGCCATCTGATAGATACAGGCCATTTCTATGCAGACCACCAGGATGTGGGCTAGGGGAACTGACATCAGAAAGTAACTAAGAATGTTAAGAACTTGCGCCTTTTTATGTTTGCATTATTGGCCATTTTTGAATTGTAACATCTGTGTAAACCAATGAAATGTTTGAAATGTGGAACCTAATAATCATATGGATGCTATATAAACCCAAAGCTTTAGAGGCTCAGGATTCCACTAGTGAACCTGCTGCATCAGGAGATGATGGGACCTTGGAATGCTCTAGGTAAATAAATTCCACATGTGTTTTTACATCACTGCTTGGTCATTTGTCTCTTCCTTGGGAATTGGGACAGTGGGCTATTTGGACCCTTTAACAGGACAATGAACTGGCCCCCTGTTTAAAAAGTTTGAGGACCCCTGCCTAATCTAATCTGAGGTTATCCATGTTTTTGTTTTTGTTTTTTTTGTTTGTTTGTTTTGGTTTTTGGGCCATACCCGGCGATGCTCAGGAGTTACTCCTGGCTGTCTGCTCAGAAATAGCTCCTGGCAGGCACGGGGGACCATATGGGACACCGGGATTCGAACAAACCACCTTTGGTCCTGGATCGGCTGCTTGCAAGGCAAATGCCGCTGTGCTATCTCTCCGGGCACGTTATCCATGTTTTTTATTTGCACTCATTCCGGCTGTTAGTGTACTTTTCTATGAAAATAGAAATATACTTTGGCATTAGGTGGAGCCACAGACTAGTCTACAGATATTTGTATGAAATATAAAGAAATGATAGAATATAAATTCTATATTATTATAATATAGCTATAATATAAATGAATAGAATATAAATTTATATTCTTAGAAGATAATGTTTAAAGGCATGACAGAGCCTTTTAAAATCAGAAAACAGCTCAGTTCCCAAAGAGTTGACCCTGAGTGTTTCCACAGAGGGAAAGTGGGCCTGAACTTTTTTTTTTTGGGGGGGGGAGGTTTGGGCCACACCCGACGATGCTCAGGGGTTACTCCTGGCTGTCTGCTCAGAAATAGCTTCTGGCAGGCACGGGGGACCATATGGGAAATCGGGATTCGATCCAGGCACTTTAGGTCCTGGATCAGCTGCTTGCAAGACATACACCGCTATGCTATCTCTCCGGGCCCAGGCCTGAACTCTTAAAACCAAGAAAATAATAAATATAGAGCAGGCAGAGAGACAATAAAAGAGTGGGAAGGCAGAATAAATAAAGTTGGGATTGAACAAATATACTTTCATGGGGGCTGGAGAGATAGCAGGTAGAATGTTTGCCTTGCATGTGACCAACCTGGGTTCAGTCCCTGGCATCCCATAGGGTTCCCTGAATATTACCAGGAGTTAATTCAGAGTACGAAACCAGGAGTAACCCCTGATCATTTCTGGGTGTGGCCCCAAAGCCAAAATAAATAATAAATTACCTAAATGCACTCCTTGCATATAAATAAATAAAATATATTCCAGCAGGAGATAAAACCTATGTTAGACTCTGATCATGTTTATTCCTGCTCTCTCCTGAGTATTTACCTACTGGCTCCCCTAGGCAAGTTTCTTCAACTTTTTGGCATCAACTTCCTTTCCCCCAAATTGAAGAGCTCAAGACAAGATTATTTCTGGGTCTAGATCCCAGGTTCAAACCTGACATCTTATATGGACTCTGGCACCACCAAGTGTAGCTCCAAAACAACCTACCAAACAAACAAACAAACAAAAAACTGGATTATTTCTTTTATGTCTACCATCCCATAATTTTGTGATTCTAGTCAGTTTTCTTTTCCCCATAATAATCCATCTCATCTGAGTTTTCTTTGGTAAGCATTGTTTATTGACATGGTATTGCATTGTCCCTTCATTTTCCATATTTTAAATATAGAATTAAACATAATCCATTTGGCCAATCGTGGCTCAGTTTTCTTTAAAAAAGAAAATTAAAAAGAGAAAAAATACTGAGCAACTAAGTTTTTATTGGTCTTAAATCATGACATTCCACAATTGTATAATCATTATATAATCCACGTATTTCTCATTCGTATGATGAGTTCCACGTTTAAGGCCAAACAAGACATAAAGCCCGTAAGGTCATTTGCTCAAGGTTTTTGAGTCAGGACCCAGAACCTCTCTTTTTTGATGGGTGTGGTGACTTTGCTCATTTCCCATGATCTAATTTGAAGATCAAGTTCCTTTGTTACCTTGAATTCTGGTTTTAATGAGATGAACTTTCTTCTTTTTCCTGATGTATGGATGTGTTGATTGCTTAAAGATGGCGCCATTCTACAGCAGAACTTCTATGCCATCAATGCACAATTTTGGGGTTTCTGGATACTAAATCTTTATGACACATATCACCTGTATTTTCTTAAGAATCAGTGATTTACTGAATAAAGGAATATATCAAAGATGATTTTAATTTAATTTTGGATTTTAAGCTACACCTGGTGGTGCTCAAGGGTTACTTCTGTCTCTGTGCTCAGAAATCACTCCTGGTGAACTTGGGGAACCTTATGAGATGCTGGGGATCAAACCTGCTGTGCTATCACTCTGGCCCCACAATTGGGGAGGGGGGTTGGGCCACATCCGGTGGCTCTCAGGGTTACTCCTGGCAGGCGAAAGAGACCATATGGAATGCTGATGATCAAACCCAGGTCAGTTTCAGGTCGGCCGGGTGCAAAGCTATCGCTTTGGCCCCAAGCCCCACGATTTTAATTTTTAAATTTCCTTGAGAACAGGGATGAGCTGCCCACTCTGAGAACAGATTTGACTAGCCTTGGTCTTCTTTGATTCCTGAACTTTAAGATTTGAATCCTGGGACTGGTTACGACCTAGAGCAGCATTGTTACTTGTCAAATGTGAGTTTGGGACTAAGGAGAGGCTCTGTACAGGGGTGGTGCCTCACCAGGAGAACCACCTCGTGATCATAGGGCTGGATTTGGCATCATCTGACCTACAGCTAGAGTCTCATTACTCATTAATCCAAAGATTAGTTTCCTTATTTTATCTTCATTCTCCTAGTCTAGGACATTACCTATCATCAAACCCTTTAAAAATGAGAAGTTCCAGGGGCCGGGTGGTGGCACTAGAGGTAAGGTGCCTGCCTTGCCTGCGCTAGCCTTGGATGGACCGAGGTTCGATTCCCCAGGTGTCCCATATGGTCCCCCAAGCCAGGAGCGACTTCTGAGTGCATAGCCAGAAGTAACCCCTGAGCGTCACCGGGTGTGGCCCAAAAACCAAAAAAAAAAAAAGAGAAGTTCCTGATTCTTAGATCTAACCCAGTGTTTTTCAACCTTTTTTTGTGCAAAGACACACTTTTTTTCATGAAAAAAAAAATCACAAGGCACACCACCATTAGCAAATGTTAAAAAAATTTAACTCTGTGCCTATATTGACTACATATAAAGTAATTCTCTTGAATAGGTATCAAATAAACACAAATAAATTATTTTATAATTACTTCATTATGAAATAATAAAGTATTTTATAATTGTTCATATTTCTGTTCACGTACTTAGTGAAAAACCTGGGCCTGTTTGGTCTATTTGTGAGCCAAAGCCGCATGTTATGAATGAAATTGGAATTTTTCCCATGGCACACCAGACAATATCTCATGGCACACTAGTGTGCCACAGCACAGTGGTTGAAAATGCTGATCTAACCAGAAAAGGGACAGTTGGATGCTTACCCCAAGCAATGATCAAATCGAAAACTTTAATGAGCTAAGAATTATGTCTGCTTAGACGCAGAAGGACGGTGGTTCGAATCTCGGCATCCCATATGGTCCCCCAGTCAGCCAGGAGCAATTTCTGAGCATGGAGCCAGGAGTAACCCCTGAGCGCTGCCGGGTGTGACCCAAAAATTAAAAAAAAAAAAAAAAAAAAAAGAATTATGTGAGGGGGGGCAGAGCTGTAGCTCAGGTGACAGGGCATTTACCTTGCATGAGGCCAACCTGGGTTTGATTCCCGGCATCCCATAGCGTCCCTTCAGCCTGCCAGGAGTAATTTCTGAGTGTAGAGCCAGGAGGAACCCCTGAGAAGCTGGGTATGGCCCAACAGCCCCCCCCCCCTTAAAAAAAAAAAAGAATTATTTCTAGGGCTCGGTTACCAGAGCTCTGAAACATTGGGCTGGATGGACAAGACCCAGAAGGGCTAATGTCAGAGAATATGGCCTGACTTGTGCTTCCACTTTTGAGTATTTCTGACTCAAGCTACAAAAGTCCTTCACCTGTGATCACTCTTCAGAGAAGAGGCTGAGCCTTGAAGAGCTTGTTTCCTCAGAGTTCCCCCACTGCATGAAGCCTATATCCAGACTCTGGAATTGTGTCATTCTCCAGACCTTTCCCCTGGCCTCCCCTCTCCCAGCTTCTCCACAGTGTCCAGGAACCAGATGTGCGGGGAAGCACATTCCTGGCAACTCATGCAGATCCCTAGCAAGATCTGAAGCAACTTTGGGGCAAAGGTAACTCCAGCAGTTTTGCTCCGTCTGCAGAACCTGGGAATGCAGGGAATGGCCTGATAGTGTCATCAGCCCTTGACAAACAAGAGGACAATCCGCTCTGCACTATCTCATGCAGATAACCCACACAGGGCACCAGATAACGCCAGGTTTTGGACCACAAGATAGCTCATTGATTTCATTGATAATCTATTGTTATTCATCTCATTTAGGGGGACACACCTGGCAGTGCTCAGGCTCTGCACTCAGGAATGATTCCTGGCAGGCTTGGAACACTATGGAATGCCAGGGATTGAATCCAGATCAGCTGTTTGAAAGGCAAATGCCCTTTCCTCTGTGCTATCACTCCTCCCCCTTCTAGTTCTGTTTGAACTTTAAGATCTATCTTTTTCTAGACCAGGAAGTTCCAGATCTGGAATCTACCTATAGGCTATGTTAGGGTTTCCATATTTTTTATTCTGCTCCAGACATTTTTTCTTCATATGTTAAAAGGTTGAAGATGATTATTTTTATAACTTATTGATATATAACTTGAGAAAAATTTTCTAAACACAGTCATGATAAACATAACAGTCATCCAACAGTCATGTGGATCCTGGGGGACATTCTGAATCAAAGTTAGTTTGTTGTGTGTTATCCTCTTCAAAAGGCACTCAAGGAGCTATATTTTTTTCTTTTGGGGTCATACCCTGCATTGTTGAGGGGTTACTCCTGCTTCTGTGCTCAGGAATCACTCCTGGAGGGCTCAGAGGACCAAATGGGATGCCGAAGATCAAATCTGAGTTGGCCAAGTACAAGGCAACTACCCTAGCCACTGTGCTATCACTCCAGCCCCAGGGACCTATATGAACCATGTTTTGGTTTGAACCCTCTGCTAGGAGCAGATCAAAATAGGTATCATTTTAATACTTATCTTTAACCATTTTTGGAGATTCCAAGTGAGCTCAGGGAGCATCATCAGGGAAATCATGTGGACTTTGTGCTATGATTCTATCTACATTGTCCAAACTGACTTCTTTCTTCCCTGAGTCTTTTGCTTCCTCCCTCCTTCCCTCTGTTCCTTCCTTCCTTCCTTCCTTCCTTGCTTCCTTCCCTTCCTCCCTCCCTCCTTCTTTTCTTCCTTCCCTTGTTTCTTTCTTCCTTCCCTCCTTTCTTCCTTCTTTTCTTCCTTCCTTCCCTTCCTCCTTTTCTTCCTTCCTTTTTTCTTCCTTCCCTCCTTTCTTCCTTCTTTTCTTCCTCCCCTTCCTCCTTCCTTCCTTCCTTCCCTTTTTCTTCCTTCCCTCCTTTCTTCCTTCTTTTCTTCCATCTCTTCCTCCTTATTTCCTTCCTTCTTTTCTTTTTTCTTCCTTCCCTCCTTCATTCCTTGTTTTCTTCCTTCCCTCCTTACTTTCTTTCCCTCCTTCCTTCCCTCCTTCTTTCCTTTCCCTCCTCCTTCCTTTCTTCCCTCCTTCCCTCTTTTCTTCCTTCCTTTCTTCTTTTCTCCTTCCCTCCTTCCTTCCCACCTTTTTTCCTTCCTTCCCTCCCTCCTTCCTTCTTTCTTTCCACCTTTTTTCCTTCCCACCCTCCCTTCCTTCTTCCCTCCTTCATCCCTTCCTCCTTTCCTTCCCTCCTCTCTTCTTTTTTTTCTTTTTGTTTTGGGTCACACCCAGCAGTACTCACGGTTACTTCTGACTCTGCACGCCTGGTGGTGCACAGGGGACCATATGGGATGCCAGAATTGAACCAAAATTATTTGTGTGCAAGGCAAAAGCCTTAACTGATATGCTATTGCTTCTGCCCTCTTTCTTCTTACCTTCCATTCTTTCTCCCCTTCTAGTCTTTCCTCCTCTTCCTTCCTCCCTCTCTCCCTTCATTCATTCATTCTTTCCTTCCTTCCTTTCTTCCTACCTTCCTTCCTTTCCTCCTTCCTTTTTTTTTTTTTTTTTTTTTTTGTTTTTGGGCCACACCTGGAGATGCTCAGGGGTTACTCCTGGCTGTCTGCTCAGAAATAGCTCCTGGCAGGCACAGGGGATCATATGGGACACTGGGATTCGAACCAACCACCTTTGGTCCTGGATCGGCTGCTTGCAAGGCAAATGCTGCTGTGCTATCTCTCCGGGCCCCTCCTTCCTTTTCTTTTTTCCTGTCATTTTTATTCCTAGTATAACAATATATTATAACCCAGATATACAAGAATAAAATTTTGTTTATTTTTGTTGTTGTTTTAGAATTTTATTATTTTTTTGTTTTGGTTTGGTTTGGTTTTGGTTTTTGAGTTACACTTGGTGGTGCTCAGGGATTACTCCTGGCTCTGCACTCAGAAATCACTCCTGGCAGGCATGGGGGACCATATGGGATGCCGGGATTCGAACCACCATCTGTTCAAATCAGATGCATGCAAGGCAAATGCTTTACCATTGTGCTATCTCTCCAGCCCCTAAATTCTTATTATTTAACTAGTGAAAAGCCTTTCCATCTATTGGGAAAAAGAAAGTTTTATATTTGTCTCAAGTAAAGTGAGATGAGAATTTGTATGGGAAAATTATTTGCATTATTTTTATTGACTTATCAACAGTTTTCTATACAATAATATAATATTTGGGAGTACAAGGTTCATCTTTATATTTGTATATACAATTATAAAAATTCTAATATCATTTTATTATTAAATCATCTCTCTCCATTCATCTCATCTTCTCCTTTCCTTTCTAGAGGCCACTATAGTTTCTACTGAGTATAGGAGTTACTTTTTTGCCAGTACATTTACTTGATATTTTTATCAAGTGTGTAAAGCCAACCAGTTACTGTCTGTTCTTTCCTTTATTTTATCACTTAGCTTAATCACTTCATATTCCATTCATTTTGTTCCAAAGGGCACAGTGTCACCTTTTTCCTGGCAGATTAGTATTTCACTGAGTATTAATACTACAGAATCTTTCTCAGTCATTATCCCATGGGTTTTTTTAGGTCTATTTCATGCTTTTAGTTATTGTGAATGATGATTCTTTGAATTTAGGAGTGTAAAAATTTTTTTCCAAATGAGTATTTTCCTCTTCTTCAGATAAATACTTATGATTGAGAAACTAGCCCTTTCCTCTTTTTTTTTTTTTTTTTTTTTTTGGTTGTTGTTGTTTTGTAGTTTTTGGGCTACGTTCTGCAATACTCAGAGGTTACTCCTGGCTCTTTGCTCATAAATGACTCCTGGCAGACTTGAGGGACCCTATGGGATGCCAAGGCTCAAACATAGGTTGGCCACATGTAAGGCCTTCCCTCTGTGCCATTGTTCTGGCTATGCCCTTTTCAATTTTATTTTTCAGGAATATCCACATTGTTTTCCAATTTATACTCCCCGAGTTCCTTTTCCCCTATACCTTATTATTTATAATTATTTACAATTAAGTGTTATTCCTCAACACTTGTTATTTCCAGTACTTGTCATTTTCTATGATACAACACCTTGTTCTGGTTTGCATCTGAGATGTGATTGGCTTTGATCAATGTATTTCTACTTATTTTTCTTTGCAGCTCACTTTAGAAAGTGACCAGTGATCTCAGTTAAGGGACTGAACTCAGAAATAGGGACTGGACATAGAAAGAAAGGTGAGATTTTAGGGTCATAGTTCAAAGAGTCATTTTCACACCCATCGAGGCAAGAGCCCTTCCCTGTAATACTTTACTGAAGGCCCCTGATGACAGAATGCTGATGATCCCACAGTGATCAGATACGCATTAAAAGTCATTACTTTATGCAGATGTTTTATTTTGTTTGGGGGACATACCTGGAGGTGCTCAAGGGTTACTCCTGGCTCTGCACTCAGAAGTTACTCCTGGCAGGCTCGGGGGGACCCCATGGGAAGTCAGATATCGAACCTGAGTCAGCCACATAAATTTCTGAAGATCTTGAGCCACCTAAAAGGGCATCAGGATATCGAGGCAGAGAGGCAGATTTCTGTCTAAGAGACTGGCAGGGGATGGAATGGGAGAGGGTTATGGAGGGGCATTAGTGGGGGAAGATCACAATAGTGAAGGGTGGTATACATTCTGTGACTGAAACCCAGTAAGAAAAATTTTGTATACATGGTGATTAGATAAAAAATAAAAAATTTTAAAAAAAGATGGCACCAAGGTTCCACACTGTGCTTTTCCTCACCACCCACTTCTGCTTATTACACCCCAGCCTCCTCCTTATCAGCCTTCTATGGCCCCCTCTACTCTGGCCCTCTGGGCATGAGGTCTATGTGACCTTTTCTGGCTCTGCCTTTCTTTTCCCACTCTCTCTCTCTCAGCTCTCTGTCTCATTTCTGCCCTTTCCACCCTTCTACCAGTAACAGCTTCTGCTTATCCCAGCTCTAAAAACTTCTTTCTGGTCCTATTGCTCTGCAGAGATACACACACCCCTCTCCATGGATAAAAAAAGAAACACACCCTATAGGTAGGATCAGTGCATGTGAAGACAATAAGTGGTCAGGGCATAGACCCATTATTTATTTTTTAATTTTTTCTTTTGGGGGCCACACCTAGTGATGCTTAGGACTTCTTGCTTTGTGCTCAGCGAGCACTTCTGGTGGAGAACTTACGGGGTGCTGGCAATCAAGTGCAAGTCATGCTCATGCAAGGCAAATGACAATTTCCCCACTGTACTGTCTCTCCATCTTCTAGAAAGGTTTTTTCTTCTGAAACAGATGTGAACTGCAGAGAAAGTTCCCAGAAAGCCCTCATGCTTCTTGTTCTTATACTTACTTTTGATGTGTTTGCTACAGAATAGTCAGCAAGGAATCTCCATATTACTTTCCATAAAGGCTGGACTAGACAGCATTCCCACCAGCAGTGAATAAGAGTTCCTTGATTCAACTATACCACTCCTAGGGATATATCCTAGGAACACAAAAATACAATACAAAAATCCCTTCCTTACACCTATATTCATTGCAGCACTATGTACCATAGCAAGACTCTGGAAACAACCAAGATGCCCTTCAACAGACGAATGACTAAAGAAACTGTGGTACATATACACAATGGAATATTATGCAGCTGTCAGGAGAAATGAAGTCATGAAATTTCCTGTACATGGATGTACATCGAATCTATTATGCTGAGTGAAATAAGTCAGAGGGAAAAAGATAAACACAGAATAGTCTCATTTATCCATGCTTTTTTTTCATCAATTCAGTTTATTTAAAAAGTAGAATAGCAATAATAGGTTTGCTGCCAAGTATTCATTAATTCAACTTTATTCAACTATTATTTTTTATTTTTATTGTGACCAAAGAAAGTTATAAATCTTTCACAGTAATATTTAAGGTACATAGTGATAATGAATAAGAGGAATTTGCACCACCAGTGTTGTCCTCCCTCCATCCCTTTTCCTAGCATGCGTCCTACTTCTCCCTCCTTTAATCCTCAGGATGCTAGTGTAACTGGTCCCCACTTGTACAGTTTATTGTAGATTGGATATTGATTCTGTTGTTGACTTTAGATTTGGTGTTCAAGTCTGATCATTTTTTATTTCCACTAAATGTTCATGTGACTGTCTAGTCCTGATGCCATCCTTTTTTCCCCTTAAAATATGAGGCTGAGTAAGATGATTTTAGTAATGTGGTTCTGTTGGAAGTAAAAGAAATGAAAAGGGAAAAAAGAAAAACAAAACAAAAAACAAACAAATGAAAACAACCTAGAAGGAATCGTCTAAGATCTCTAGCTACAGAGGCCTGCTGTTATCATTCACAACTGAGCGGAAAGATTCCTGGCACCATAAAAAGAATTCTAAATGTGAAAATGAACGTGTATGGAGCCTATAGTAGTTCCTATGGCAGTATGCTTCAAGGGCGGAGAAACCCTGTATCTCTTAGGCTAAGAGAATTTCTTCTCTAATTTCCCCAAAACTTACTGTGCCTATGCAAAAAGAAAGAAAGAAAGAAAGAAAGAAAGAAAGAAAGAAAGAAAGAAAGAAAGAAAGAAAGAAAGAAAGAAAGAAAGAAAAAGAAAGAAAGAAAGAAAGAAAAAGAAAGAAAGAAAGAAAAAGAAAGAAAGAAAGAAAGAAAGAAAGAAAGAAAGAAAGAAAGAAAGAAGAAAAGAGAAGCAGAAGGAGGAAGAAGAAAAGAAGAAGAAAAAGGAGGAGAAGAGAAGAGGAGGAGGAGAAGGAGAAGAAGGAGGAGGAAGAAAAAGAGAGGAGGAGAGGAAGAAGAAAAGAGGAGGAGGAAGAAGAAGAAGAAGAAGAAGAGGAGAAGGGAAAGAAGAGGAGGAGGAGAAGAAGAATGAGAAGAGGAAGAGGAAGAAGAAGAAAGAAGAGGAGGAGGAAGAAGAAAAGAAGAAGAAAGGAGGAGGAGAAGGAGAAGAAGGAGGAGGAGGAGGAGAGGAGAGTTTGGAGGAGAAGAAGGAGGAGGAGGAGAAGGGGAAGAAAAGGAAGAAGAAGGAGAAGGAGAAGAAGAGAAGAAGAAAAAAAGAAGAGAGGAGGAGGAAGAAGAAAAGAAGAGGAGGAGGAAGAAGAAGAAAAGGAGAAGAAGGAGAAGGAGAAGAGGAGGAGGAGAAGAATAAGAAGAGGAAGAGGAGGAGGAAGAAGAAGAAAAGAAGAGGAGGAGGAGGAAGAAGAAAAGAAGAAGAAGAAGAAGAAGAAGAAAGAAGGAGAAGGAGAAGAAAGAAAGGAGGAGGAGAAGAGGAGGAGAGGAGAAGAATAGGAGGAAGAAGGAGAAGAAAAGGAGGAGTTTGGAGGAAGAAGAAGAAGGAGGAGGAGAAGAAGAAAAAGAGAGAAGAAGAGGAAGAAGAGAAAGAAGAAGAGGAAGAAGAAGAGAAAGAAAGAAGAGGAAGAAAGAAGAAGAAGAAGAAGAAAAGAAGAAAGAAGAAGAAGAAGAAGAAGAAGAAGAAGAAGAAGAAGCACAAACCTTTTTTTTAATTTATTTATTTTTGTTTTTTGTTTTTGGGCCACACCCAGCATTGCTCAGGGTTTACTCCTGGCTGTCTGCTCAGAAATAGCTCCTGGCAGGCACAGGGGACCATATGGGACATCGGGATTCCAATCAACCACCTTTGGTCCTGGATCAGCTGCTTGCAAGGCAAACACCGCTGTGCTATCTCTTCGGGCCCACACAACCCTTTTTTAAGTAATTACCGGTTTGGGTTGTTTTTCTTTTCTTTTCTTTTTTTCTATGCATGGGTGTTTGTGTTTTTTTTTTTTTTTCTTGTTCTTTTGTCTTTTTTTTTTTTTTTTTTTTTTTGCTTGGTTGTTGTAGTTGCTGGTTTTGGTTTTGTTCTTTTTTTGTGTGTTGTTACCTTTTTTCCCTTTTCCCCTTTTCTTCTTCTAAATTCATATTTAGAACTTTTTATTTTTGGTTTTAGGCTCACACCCGGCAGAGCACTACATTCAGAAATCGCTCCTGGCAGGTTCACGGGACCATATGGAATGCGGGGATTTGAACCACTATCCTTCTGCATGCAAGGCAAATGCCCTACTTCCATGCTATCTCTCCGGCCCCATATTTAGAAATTTTTTAAGAAAATTTAAGGACATTATTGTAATAAAGCCCAGAGACAATAAAAATGAGGGCCAGAGAGGCCAGAGAGATAGCATGGAGGTAAAGCGTTTGCCTTTCATGCAGAAGGTCGGTGGTTCGAATCCCGGCATTCCATATGGTTCCCCCCGAGCCTGCCAGAAGCAATTTCTGAGCATAGAGCCAGGAATAACCCCTGAGCGCTGCTGGGTGTGACCCAAAAACAAAAACAAAAACAAAAACAAAATTGAGGGCCAGAAGGACTGGCTCACAATATGAAGCTCACCACAAAGAATGGTGAGTGCAGTTAGGGAAATAACTACACTAATAACTATCATGACAATCTTGATGAGTGAGAATTCCTGTCTCAAATACAGGCAGGGAGGCAGGGGTTGGGAAAGAGGGATATTGGTGGTGGGAATGTTGCACTGGTGAAGGGGGGTGTTCTTTTTATGACTGAAACCCAACTACAATCCTGCTTGTAATCTATGGTGCTTAAATAAAGATTTTATATAAATAAAAAAAACAACAACAAAACCAGACTCAGCAAGGGTTGAAATCAGGCCAGGATATGGAACCCTAGCCAGTGTCAGGGTCCCCCTTGGCAGGGGGTGGGGGAGATTGACCCTTAGTTGAGCCAGGGACAGGATCATTTGTGACATCTTTCTTCTAAAACTTCTGTAGATGCTCAGATTATGGGGACACCCAGTCCCCAAATGGTCAAGTAATATGCTTCACATTCCTCTCTCCCAGGCCTTTTTTTTCCTGGTTCCTAGGGAAACCCAGATTCTCTGAAGGATACCATATGTGTCTTCCTGGGCAAGGGCCAGCAAGATAAATGGATGCTGTACCTTTAAATTCTGCAAGTCAACTTGGCCAGGAAGGGCCAGCACTCAGGGTCCAGCCCCTACACAGAGAATAGCTCCACTCTGCCTCCTGCTCTCTGCAAGGGGTCAGGCTGTGCCAGCTGAGCTCTCTCTGGCAGCTCCGGGCAGCATGGCAGCAAAGCTCCAGTCCCTCCTTCTGGTCCTCCTGCTCAGTCCCGGGCAGCTGGTACCAGCCAGGAAGCTTCTGCTCTTTCTGCTGGACGGTTTTCGCTCTGACTATATCAGCGAAGAGGCCCTGGGGACCCTGCCTGGTTTCAGAGAGATGGTGAACAGGGGCGTGAAGGTGGATTACCTGACCCCAGACTTTCCAAGCCTCTCCTACCCCAATTACTACACGCTCATGACTGGTGAGTGTCCCCAGTTCTGGGGCTCAGAGGGGAGGGGGTGTCAGGACACTCCAGGTGTCCAGGTTTCTTTTTTCCTCTGGTGACCCAAGAATTGGTAAGAAATCTGTGTTGTTCTTGGTCGTGTGTGTGTGTGTGTGTGTGTGTGTGTGTGTGTGTGTGTGTGTGTGTGTTCTCTGTTCTGCAGAAAGTTCTCTTGAAAAATTCCTTTAGAATTCCCTTGAGGAGGGCAGAGTAGCAGGGATGCGCGGTGAGGGGAAAAAAGGGAGGGGTGTTATTTCTAGAGCAGAAGTCCCAGAGAACCCTCCTTTATTCTAAGCTCCAATTTTCAAAGCTCAACAAGTGTTTCCCCTACATTTTCCACATCTAGAACCTCCTGTCCCTTTGCTCAGGGACATTTGTAGTTCAGGAGGTGTGTGTGTGTGTGTGTGTGTGTGTGTGTGTGTGCGCGTGCGCGCGCGCTCATGCACACCTTGGTGATCGATGCACCAGATTGAGAAGGTGACACCTGTGATTCCTGTACAGTTCCGAGGGAAGTGCTAGGTCCTGTCCTAATATTCCTTGGTAATGCCACTTGTTACTGCTTTGGGCAGAGGACAAGGTGAAGGGGGAAATGTCATGAATTTTAGCTTTTTTTAAATCTTTTTGTATACGATTCTTGGCACTACATAGCCTTCTGGAAGTACTGTTAAGTAGTGAGCCCTGAGCACAGAGTTAGGAGGAGGCCCTGAGTACTTTTGGGGAGGGGACTTGGGAGATTATCAAATTCCTTCCCCCCCCAAAAAAAAAGAGTGAAAATCAAAACAAATCTCATATCCCTCCAAGTTTGAAGAAGCTTCTTTGATCCAAAGGCGACCTTTGTCTGGTGTTCTGGAATGTCAACCACAACTTCGATCTTACCAGGTCTTTCCTGTACTCCAGCTGGCTTCTCAGTGAAGCTTCCTGAAGACCAGGGAGAAGTCAGGAATTTAGGAAGGATTTAGGAATGTGCTCTTCGCACTTCTCTGTGGGACCCCGTGCTCTGTGCAGGGAAAAACACTGGAATGGATGTGAACTGGGAGGGGATCAAGCGCTCTGCCATCTCCCCCTACAGCTTCACAAAATCTGGGTGACAAATGACTCTGGAAACCTGAGAAGAAACTGGGGACTTGATCTGGGACTTGGTGTTGAGGTACCACCCAAATAAAGGCAGAAAGGAGGTTGAAGAAGTTAGAATCAAAGGCACAGAGAGTAAAAACACCAGTGCAAACTGCTCACAGGCAGAAGAATTTGTAGAACAATCAGAATCTAGGCTCTAAGGAGGATGAACCCGAAGAGGCTCTCTGGCTGCCCTTGGCACCACCACCCTGCCCAGGACGCCGCGTGCGGGCTGCTGGCCGCCACACAGCTGTCATTGTGTCTTGCACATGGGCTCCAGCCAGCCCCAACCTCCCTCGTGTAAGAGCGCATTGAAGAGGGCAGCCGCCTTTGGGGCTTCTTGCAAGTCTACAGCAGCTCAACAGAATCCTCCTCAGAAAATCAAGAGTCAATAGTGTCTGTAAGAGTCCTCAGAGATGCAGCCCCAATGACAGGGTGTTTTGTGGGCTGGACCCTCAGATGTCACAGAGAATACTGTGTATAGAGCTTCAGTCACAGGTGGTCTCATTTCCTGCCCTGGCTTGGTCAAGATGAAATAGCCCTCTCGCAGGTATGGGATCAGCTTCCAGGATCTCACATGCATCTCACCCCGGAAAGTCCCTGATCTTTATACATGTTCTTCCTGTGTGCTTTAATTATTTTTGTTTGTTTGTTTGTTTGGAGGCCATACCTAGAAAAGTTCAGGGTTACTCCTGGCTCTTCACTCAGAAATCACTCCTGGAAGGCTCAGGGGACCTGGGATGCTGGGGATCAAACTCAGGTGGATTGAGTGCAAGGCAAACTCCCTCCCCACTGTATTCTCTCTCTCTCTCTCTCTGTCTCTCTCTGTCTCTCTCTGTCTCTCTCTGTCTCTCTCTCTGTCTCTGTCTCTGTCTCTCTCTCTTTCTCCCCACTTCCTGTGTGCTTTGCAATGGAAATGCCAAAGTTCTCTCTCTCTCTCTCTCTCTCTCTCTGTCTCTCTCTGTCTCTCTCTCTGTCTCTGTCTCTGTCTCTCTCTCTTTCTCCCCACTTCCTGTGTGCTTTGCAATGGAAATGCCAAAGTCTGTTTCTATTTCAGTTGATCTTGCCATTTGTAAGGTATAGAGCCACATGTTCTCCCTGGCAGTGCTCAGGGTTTACTCCTGGTTCTGTGCTCAGGGATCACTCTTGATGGTGCTGGGGGACCATATGTGGTATTGGGGATTAAACCAACATTGACCATGTATGAAGCAGGTGCCTTAATTCCTATCCTACCTCACTAGCCTTGGCTTTGCCATTTCCATACAAGTATGAGTATATGTAGACAGGATGTGTCTGTAACATGTAGGTTCATGCACTCATGCCTTTTGAATTATGAGATGCCTGGCTCTAATGTTCTATAGTGAATTTGAGAGTTCTCAGCAGGATTGTGGGTTGGGAGCTGGTTGACCATGGGGCTGGAGGCATCTTTAAGCCCTGGAAGCAGAAATAAAGTTACACTTTTTCCATCTAGATCTAACTGTAAAATAAACCTCACATTGTGAAATTAATCCCCACACACCATATATCCAACCCAGGCAGGCAGGTCTGAAGCAGGTAGGGTAGTGGCAAAGAATTAATAAACCAAGCCAGTCAGGAGAGAGTCATGGAGTCAATCTGTGCCTTGTGGTGTCTCTCTGCAGGAGGGCAGCAGCCAAAACTGCTCTTTCTTTATTCTCCCATAACAAAATCAACCTGGCAGGGTTGGACAGAGTGATCCAGATGAGTTTTTACATATCAAAGGAGAGGTTTAAAGGAAAGAAGAAGATGGGGGAATGCCTTTGTTTGGGGTTAATAGCTGGATGTCAATTGCTCACCTAAGATTGAACACATTTTTTTCCTTCATATAAGAACATGAATTTGGGGGTCTGAGAGAAAGTACAGTGGGGAGGGCATTTGCCTTGCATGTGATCCCCAGCATCCCTTAGGGTTACCCAAGCCCTCCAGGAGTGATTCTTGATCACAGAGCCAGGAGTAACCCTTGAGCTCTGCCAGGTATGGCTCAAAACAAAAACAAAAAGAACAGGAGTTATACAAAAGCATTTAAGCATTATATGAAGCAACCAGAGAATCATACTAAGTCCTTAATTTGGTTTGTCTTTTGGACCACACCTAGCAGAGCTCAGGATTAACTTGGTGCTATGCTGAGGGATCTCTTCTGGGCATGCTCAGGGAACTATGTGTAGGGCCAGGATCGGATTCAAGTCTGTCACATGCAATGCAAATACCCATTGTATTACCTGCTATATCCTTGTGGTACAAAAAAATATACAATTTCTATTGCTGTTGTCTTTTGCTTCAGTCTAATTTTGTAAGGGGAGTGTTGCCTAGTAGTGCTGGGGGATACTTCCAGCTCTGTGTTTGGGTATCTCTCCCAGCAGAGCTCTGGGGACCATATATGGCTCAGAATCATGCCAGTTTGGGCTGCATGCAAGGCAAGAGCCTTAACTCCTGTACAACTCCTGTACTTCTCTTCAATCTGAGACATAGTTTTAAGTTTCTTCAGAATTTATTACAAAGGCTAGAGCAATCTGGGTTTGGAGCAACAGCACAGTGGAGATGGAATTTGCCTTGTATGCAGCCAACACAGATTCGATCCTCAACATTCCATTTGATTCCCTGAGTACCTCCAGGAATAACCCCTGAGCACAATAATACCTGAGCACTGCTGGGTGTGGCCTAAAAAACAAAAGGCAATGATCTTATCTCATGAATGATTGACCATGATCCATAAAGCTCTGAGCGCTCTTTTTTGAGGGGTTGTGGGAGAAACTTTATCTGGTATCCATAAGAACAGCATTGAAGGACCAAACCTTTTCATTGCTCTGCACCCCATTCCTCAGTAGCTAAACCCTAGTTGGGTCAAGCATGTAGGGGCCATTCCAAGATTGGAAAGCGAACAGTGGAAAGAGGATTAAAGAGATGTACATCCTACCTCCTCCTAGAAGGTGCTGATGTAGAAGTCAAGCAAATGAGGGAAGCTCTCAAAAGAATTTCAAGGAAAGCCAGTTGAGTGGTGAGGAAACCTGAGCAGTGACAGACCTTGAAGGAACCCTGCAAATTGGCCAGGACAACTTCCAGTACACTTGCTCTAGTGGATTTTCTCCATCAAACTGATTTGTCAAACTGAAATTGACAATCCACTAGAGATAAGAAAAATCATCCAGGGGCCAGAGAGATAGCATGAAGGTAGGGCATTTGCCTTGCATGCAGAAGGATGGTGGTTCAAATCCTGGCATCCCATATGGTCCCCTGAGCCTGCCAGGAGTGATTTTTTTTATAATATTTTATTTAAACACCTTGGTTACAAACATAATTGTGGTTGGGTTTCAGTCATATAAGAAGACAACCCCCATCACCAGTGCAACATTTCCACCACCAATGTCCAAATATCCCTCCTTCCCACCCTGCCCCCACCTGTACTCTAGACAGGCTTTCTATTTCCCTCATACATTCTCATTGTTAGGATAGTTCGCAATGTAGTTATTTCTCTAACTAAACTCATTACTCTTTGTGATGAGGTTCATGAAGTGGGCTGTAACTTCCAGCCATCCTATATTTTATCTCTGAAAATTATTGCAAGAATGTCTTTCATTTTTCTTAAAACCCATAGATGAGTGAGACCATTCTGCATCCTTCTCTTTCTCTCTGACTTATTTCACTCAGCATAATAGATTCCATGTATAGGAAAATTTCATGACTTCATCTCTCCTGACAGCTGCATAATATTCCATTGTGTATATGTACCACAGTTTCTTTAGCCATTCGTCTGTAGAAGGGCATCTTGGTTGTTTTTAGAGTCTTGCTATGGTAAATAGTGCTGCAATGAATATAGATGTAAGGAAGGAATTTTTGTATTGTATTTTTGTGTTCCTAGGGTATATTCCTAGAAGTGGTATAGCTGGATCATATGGGAGCTCAATTTCCAGTTTTTGGAGGAATTGCCAAGAGCGATTTCTGAGCGTAGAGCCTGGAGTAGCCCCTGAGTGCTGCCGAGTGTGACCCAAAAACCAAAGAAAAAAGAAAAGAAAAAAAAAAGAAAAATTATCCAGGGGCCAGAGAGATAGCATGGAGGTAAGGCATTTGCCTTGTATGCAGAAGGACAATGATTCAAATCCTGGCATCCCATATGGTCCCCCATGCCTGCCAGGAGCAATTTCTGAGCATAGAGCCAGGAGTAACCCCTGAGCGCTGCTGGGTGTGACCCAAAAGCCAAAAGAAAGAAAGGAAGGAAGGAAGGAAGGAAAGAAGGAAGGAAGGAAGGAAGGAAGGAAGGAAGGAAGGAAGGAAGGAAGGAAGGAAGGAAGGAAGGAAGGAAGGAAGGAAGTTAGTTAGTTAGTTAGTTAGTTAGTTAGTTAGTTAGTTAGTTAGTTAGTTAGTTAGTTAGTTAGTTCATCCAACCATTGCATGGGGCACAAAGATGAATCACACAGGGCCCCTGGCCCTACTCTCATGTTGAGGAGAGACATTTCAGAGTCCTACTGTCAGTCTCAGTTGTGTTAAAGGGTGGTTTGTGGTTCCTCAAATTCATCCTCAATTCTCAACCCACAGGACCAAAGTATCGTGGAGGATAAAGTCTGATGATGAGGTTCCAAGGGGGCTTGAGAGCTGGACCTGAACCAGAATGGCTCATGTTTTTTAAAGCAGAGAATATAAAAATAGACTGTGGTGATAATATCCAGAGACAATAAAAGCAAGGGCCAGGAGGACCAGTTCATGGGCAGGAGCTTTTCACAAAGAGTGAGGAGTGCAGTTAGGGCAGAGAAGAAACCACTAGGACAGTAAAAGTGGGAAATGGTCACTCTAGACAAGAACTGGGTGCTAAAAGGAAGGAAAGGGATAGACATTATACCCCTTAAGGAACAATATTGCAAACCACAGTGTCTAAAAGAAAGAGGGAGAAGGAGGGAGAGAGGGAAGCAGGGAGAGAAACATACACAGAGAGAGAAGAGAAGACATGAGAGGAGAGGAGAGGAGAGGAGAGGAGAGGAGAGGAGAGGAGAGGAGAGGAGAGGAGAGGAGAGAAGAGTCTGTCCATCCCAGAGGCAGACAGGGGAGAAGGTCTTAGAGATGGGAGGGAAACTGGGGACATTGGTGGTGGAAAATTTGTCCTGGTGAAGGGTATTGGACATTGTATGACCGAAACTCATTCACAAACAACTTTGGAACTGGGGGGAACCCAACTGTATTATGAGCAACCTTATAAGCCACAGTGTTTAAATAAAGTAATTTAAAAGAGAGAGAACATGCTGCTAGGTTTAAGCAGAGACTCCCCAGGAGCACCCAGAGCAAGGTCATCCATCTTTCTGCTCACCAATGATCAAAGCTTCAAGAAATGTCAACCTGGTCAGATGCTAGCCTGTGGATCCACCAGTGGCTGTCAGCCTGCTCTTTGGTCACTCAGCACTTTGCTGTGGAGACTGGAACTGATGGGCAGGCAAAGAACCAAAGATGCTGATCTTTCTATATTCTGAAAGAGAGAGAGAGAGAGACAGAGAGAGAGACAGAGAGAGAGAACAGATCTAAGCCCACATGCCTGAAGGCTGTTGGGGTAGATCTGATTTGCTGGTCTGCATTGGGTGTAGATTAACTGAAATTTTGTTAAAGTATAGCCAAAGTGGGCTTGCACTTGGGATCCTTTCTGCCTTCATTTGTGGCTCTGTAAGTTTCTTTCAGGGGTCAGAGAGATAGCATGGAGGTAATGCATTTGTTTTGCATGCAGAAGGATGGTGGTTCGAATCCCGGCATCCCATATGGTCCCCCGAGCCTGCCAGGAGCGATTTCTGAGCATAGAGCCAGAAGTAAACCCTGGGCACTGCCAGGTGAGAGCCAAAAACAAACAAACAAAAAAGTTTTTTCTTAACCTCTCTCCAGAGGTCCAGGTACATTTGATTTCATGAGGGTAAAAGTACTGAGTGTCCAATGCAGATCAGAGCTATGCTCAGGGAAAGCATGCTGTGTATATGTCAGAGCTGATAAAACTCAGCCTCACTTGGCTAAGGATAATGGCAGAATTTGCTTGTAATATTTGTTTCTTTGTTTTGGGGTCACAACTGGCCATGCTCAGGGCTTACTCCTGGCTCCATGCTCAGAGATCACTTCTAGCACAAAGCTTAGAGTTCAGAACATTGAACCAAAGTGGTCATGTGTAAGGCCAGGATCTTGGCCCTTTAACTGTCTGTCTTTCTGGCCCTACTTTGTAATTTTTGATATCTTCTGGGGAAGGAGTTGTCAAAATAAATGTCCTGCATTGTAGGAAAATCTACCTAAGATTTATTATTTTATAAAAATAAACTACCAAGAGTTGCATCTATACTGGAATATACTTTCTGTACAGTAGATTAGTGTTTGTACCATATTCAGGAACTAGAAAATTTAGAGTTGGAAGTAGGGGGGTTTGCACCAGAAAAGAAAGTCAGAAGTTGGGCCGGAGAGATAGCGTGGAGGTAGGGCGTTTGCCTTTCATGCAGGAGGTCATTGGTTCGAATCCCGGCACCCCATATGGTCCCCTGTGCCTGCCAGGAGCAATTTCTGAGCCTGGAGCCAGAAATAACCCCTGAGCACTGCTGGGTGTGACCCAAAAACCACAAAAAAAAAAAAGAAAGAAAGTCAGAAGTTGTCCTTGAGACTGTGTCTAGTAGTCACACAAGTCACTGGTGACACTGATTTTTTTGGTATTGTTTTAAAGGTTTGACCCAATATCTTAGGATAGATTTTATTTTTTACATATATATTTTACTGATTTATTTAATTTTTCTTTTTTATTATAACACTATGATTTACTAGTTGTTCATAATACAGTTGTTCTAGGCAGTAAATGTTCCAACACCAACAACTTCCCTGCCCTGTGGACTGGACAGAACTGTGGATATTGAAGATTCAACCTCTGGAACGCTTCACGAATTTGCGTGTCATCCTTGCACAGAGGCCATGCTAATCTTCTCTGTATTGTTCCAATTTTAGTATATGTGCTGCTGAAGCGAGCACTATTGATGACCCAACCTCTGGGACCCTAGAATGTGATCATTTTGAAACTCTCTGGAGCTGGGTTAGTTAACCATGAGGTCATGAAAGGGGCATGACCCATGGTAGCTGCTGGTCTGGGATTAGAGAGGTTGGGGCTAAAGTACAGATGAGAGGCAACCTGGGAGGACACAGGAGAGGAAGATGGCTATCTCTATGCCAGGGTGTGAGGCCTCAGGAGACACTTTCCCTGATGACCTTTTGCTCTGACTCTAGAACTGGGAGAAAACACTTCTGCTATGAAAACACTAGGATGTCCAGAGAACATTTTTCTGAGGATTGTGGGCCACAGTCAAGACAGGATGCTGACAGGAGGCCAAAATGGGGTTGTGGTTGTCCCCACATCCCCACAGACTGCATCCACCTCAACCTGACTGTCCCAGAGAATTCTGGTTGTTTCTGGAATTGAGGCACTAGTGCTAATGCATGAAACTATAGCCTGGAAAGTGACTATGAGGCTGGAATGGGGGTCCTCACAACTTGGAGAGGCAGGGGAGGGGCAAATAAGGTGAGGAGAGGACCCACTTCTCTCTGATTGCTCTTGGGAGCAGCTGCACCAGCCCCTTCAGCTTCTGGTCTTGCCAATCATGTACATCAGAGATGCTTTGGCAGTATCTTTCACATTGGTCAGCATGGCCGCTAAATCTAAGAGTCTCTGCATCTCTGTCTCAGCATCTGTCTCTGTCCTATCTCTTCCAAGAAGGACACCCATCATATTGGATCAGGGCCAATCTAATGGCATCATCTCCATCAGTTGGAATTCTCTCTCTCTCTCTCTCTCTCTCTCTCTCTCTCTCTCTCTCTCTCTCTCTCTCTCTCTCTCTCTCTCTCGTTTTTGGATCACACTTGGCAGCGCTTAGGGGTTACTCCTGGCTCTATGTCAGAAATCGCTCCTGGCAGGCTCAGAGGACCATATGGGATGCCAGGATTTGAACCAACAACCTTCTGTACACAAGGCAAATGCCTTACCTCCATGCTATCTGTCCGGCCCCTAGAATTCTCAATGAGCTTAGTTCCCTAAAAACAATCATACTCATATCTACAGGTACCTAGGGTTAGAACTTCAACATCTATTCATATATCTATAATACATTTTGGTGTATATAATTAATTTGATTATAGTTTAGGTAACATGGCCACCTGGCATCATTAACATTTGTGGTAAAAATGTACAAAGTTACTGTACCCCATTACCACACAAGACCTTATCAAGGTCCCCATGACACCTCTACTGTGCCTCTTCCTCCTTCAGCCTAGCCCCCAAGTCTTTGGTCATCTGATTATTAGTCTATAACCCAAAGCCAAGGGTTTGATATCATTCAGTACTGTCTATTTCCTTGTTTAGTCTCACAAATGAGTGTGTCACCCTATATTGGCCCTTCTCTCTCTGACTTAAAACTGATGGGAGGAATTGATGGTTCCACTGAAGACATTCCAATAAAGTGCATTCTTCCTCTTTCCCACATCAAACACTTGAGCATCTCCCATTCTTGGTGGTTTGCATTTACAGAGATGAGTAGAACTATGAGGCTGCATCCTAGTGACCCTGAGATGATGGGAAAAGTGACCATGGAATTACTAGAAGGAAGGAAACGGAGCTGGGACACCAGTGAGCAGCAGTGAGAAAAATTTGATTTGTCATCAGAATCATTTTCAAGTCAGACTAGGTTATTCTCCTTGAGGGATTCGGTGTCAGTGTCATAAGCAAGAGTTCCATAAACACACAAGGACATTAAGGAAAAAAACTGCTCCTGGGGGTCCCAGATATTACTCAACTGACCACACAAGAAATAGAGGATACTCCTCACAACTGTCTTCTCCATCTGCATGAAATTTTTGGTTTGGTTCTTGGTTTTTAGTGCTTAGGAGTGACTCTGGGCTCTGCGGTCAGGAATCACTCCTGGAAGGCTCAGAGCACCATATGGGATCCCAGGGATCAACCTGGTGTTAGCTGCATGCAAGGCAAGCACCTTCCCCACTGTTCTATCACTCCAGCCCCATGTGCATGATTTTTCACTGACATTTTGCCAGTTCTGTCCCAAGGATACTAATATTGCCTGCTTACAAAGCACATCTCTGGGAGACCAGAGAGAGCTCAACATAATGATTGCAAGTTCTTCAGTGGGAGGGCAGCATTCCAGCCCAGCATGGCGTGGTACTCCCTCCAGCACCAACAGGAGCAACCCAGGAGCACAGAAATGAGAGTAACCCCAGGGCACCAACAAGAGTTGCAATAAGGAAATAAACTGTTTCTGTAGTGAGTTGTGACTCAGTTGCCCAGCTGGTTTGGTAAGCCAGGAAGAGGATTGATTGATTGATTGATTGGCTCATACCTAGAGAAAAAAGGAGTGCCCTAAGAATGATGTACACCCCAGTACATCCCAGGGGAATCCCCTCAAAAACATCTCTAGCTGGGGCTGGAGAGATAGCACGGAGGTAAGGCATTTGCCTTGCATGCAGGACGGTGGTTCGAATCCTGGCATCCCATATGGTCCCCCGAGCCTGCCAGGAGTGATTTCTGAGTGTGTAGCAAGGAGTAACCCCTGAGCAATGCCGGGTGTGACCTAAAAAATAAAAACAAACAAACAAAAACACATATCTAGCTGTAAAACTTTGGATACTGTGATGAGAGGGTCCCAGTTACCTGGAGGACAACCGAGGAAGTTTCTTTCTACACCAGCCAACCCTCATTTCATAGCCTCCCATCCTATGTAGACCGAGTCTCTGGAGCTCAGGAGAATTCGGTTCCCTCATTAGCTTCCTCTCTGCAGATGTGCAGGAACCAATGCCTCTACCCAACGCTTCTGGGAGTTAGGATGGGGAAGTTGGGAGATGTTGCATCACCCAAGTACCTGCTAGTCTTCCAATATAGGTTAAAGGACATCAACTGATAACTCAGAGGGAGTCTACATTAGCCTGTTAATGCTTGAGCTTATTTTGTAGCTATTGGGCCACACCTGGAAGTACTCAAGGTTTACTCCTGGCTATGTTCAGAGGACCCTATGCAATACTAGGAATTGTGATTCAAGTCGGCTGGGTATAGCATAAGCACCTTAACCTCTCTTTTGTCTCTCTGGCTCAATGTGTCAACATTTTAAGCATCTGTGAATGGGGCCATTGTGTTCATCATCTCCCAGCCTAGGTTCTGTGATAGGCTAGAGCCCTCTCCACTCACCACCTCAGTTCTATGTATAGCATTTGGGTCTCAGGGCCAATTAGGTTGACATACTCCCTGTCTTCAGCCCTTTCATGGCAAAGAGAGATGTTGGAGTCTGGTGTGGGCAGACAGACAGGAGGCTGCCTAGGATGACATCCTAAATAGACTTCTGTTTGTTTGTTTAGTTTTTGGCTTTTGGGTCACACCCAGCAGCGCTTAGGGGTTACCCCTGGCTCTACGCTCAGAAATCACTCCTGGCAGGCTCGGGGGACCATATGTGATGCCGGGATTTGAACCACCGTACTTCTGCATGCAAGGCAAAGCCTTACCTTCATGCTTTCTCTCCAGCCCCTAAATAGACTTCTGGTAAGAAATCCTGCAAAAACTTTTACCCTTAAAGAAAGTAACAAGTCCCCAGAGAATGTGGTGTTTCCTTCTAGGACTCAAAATAAGAATTGATATCAAATCAACCATCTTGGACTTCTCTTAAGTTCACTGGACTCCAGAAATGGATCTAATTCCAGGTTTCAGTCAGTCTCTTCCTGAACTTTTGTCCTCTAACATAGTCAAATGGCCTCGTCCCAAATCAAGACATGCCTCTTGGGACATCTCTGAGGAGGGTTTGCAAAAGCCACTGAACAGGCATTTGTCTATGCAAAACTGCACACTCAGACTATGTGAATGAAGCAAAGCATAGGTTAAAACATCTACTAGATCCAATCTATGCATTACCTATGCAGGACATTTAAAAATATAAAATAAGAAAAATAGATGGAACCTTCAAAATATTAAGTATATTTATCGGTCTTCAGATACACAACTCAATTCTAAAGTCCTAGATATGAAATCAACAGCAGATAATTGTAGAAATAGCAAGCATTAAAATTGGCTTGTCTTTTTATTATTTTTTGGTGGGATTCCTTTCCATTTAGTGGTATATTACTTATAAGATATATGATTACAATTATTTTTTCTCACACAGGGACTGTCTTTTTAGTTTCTTGGTGGAGGATCATGAAGAGGCAAAAGTACTTAATTTTGATGAAATTCTATTTATCAATGTTTTCTGCCAACTATATGTACTTTTTGTGTCATATCTAAGAAACAATGACCTAATATAATATTGTGAGTATGTACTTATGTGTTTTCTTCTAATGTACCTTGTTTTGGGATTTTTTGAGGTTTGGGATCCACTTTGAGTTAATTTTTTAATTTATTGAATCACCATGAAATAAAGTTACAAAATTGTTCACGATTTTCAGTCATACAATGTTTGCACATACATCCATTTATCAGTGTCCACTTCCCTCCACCAACGTCCCCACTTCATTTTTGTGACTTGTATTAGATAGTTATCACAGTACTATTCATTGAAAAGACTATTGTTTTTTAACCATAGAATGGCCATTACACTTTTGTTGAAAAAGCAACTAACCATGAATGGTAGATCTTGTTCCCATGCTCTTAGGTTTATTCCATTGGTCTGTAGATTTTTTTTCTCATACTTAGACCACAATGCCAAGATTTCTGTCATTTTGTAGTAAACTGTAAAATCTAAGTCCTACCATCTTTTTCTTCTTTTGATTAGTTTTTCTATTTTGAGCCATCCTATTTCTTATTGAGTTTGTCATCTTTGTGGGGAATGGTAGAAATCCAAATAGGATGTCACCAGGAATTGTAATGTCTTTAAATTGTGATTATTGAACAGATATTAAATAAGTTAGGCAGTGTTCTTACTCATGCATATGGAAAACAATTCTGTTAATTTGGTTTTCAAATTCTTTCAGGAATCATTTGTAATTTTCAGTACTTAAGGACTGCATTTATTTTGTTAAATATTTTTCAGCATTTTATTCTTTTCAAAGTGGTAGTGAATGGATTTTTTTATTTTTTTGTTTGTGTTTATTTGGGAGAGGACACAATTGGCAGTGCTAGGGTTTACTCCTGCCTGACTCTGCTCTCAGGAATCACTCCTAGCAGGCTTGGGGGACCAATATGGGATGGCAAGAATCTAACCTGGGTTTGCTGCATGCAATATGATTACCCTACCCACTGTACTACTGCTCTGGCTCCTAAAATTGTGCTATTAAGTTCATTTTTGAAGTGTATGATAATGAATTTGGGGGTATTACTTGCATTTTGTTACTTAATGAAGTTATTCATTTTAATAATAGTTTGTGGATTTTTCAGGTACATACACATACACAGACATGTAGGATTGGTCATGTTTCATGAGTGTAGCAACAGCTCCTTCTTCCTTTTTTTTCTTTTTCTTTTTCTTTTTTTTGTTTGTTTTTTGGGTCACACCCAGTGGCGCTCAGGTGTTACTCCTGACTCTGCACTCAGAAATCACTCGTGGCAGGCACAAGGGACCATATGGGATGCTGGAATTCGAACTACTGTCAGTCCTGGATCAGCTGCATGCAAGGCAAATGCCCTACCACTGTGCTATCTCTCTGGCTTCTCCTTCTTTCTTTCTAATCTTGAGACCTACACTGATCTTCAGAATAATCTACAGAATAGCTATTTCTGCAGATGACAGAATTCAATCTAGAGAGAGTAGATAGGTGCTGTGTTTGAAGTCACTTAGACAGGAAGTGAGACAATCAGAACAGGAGCACTGAACATTTGTCTCCATTCAGCATTTGTACCCACCACCTCCAGGAAGCAGAGTCAAATATTCCAGCCACACTGATTGTCTTCCTTGGTTACACCCTGATAAATGCATCCAACAAGGATCAGAACATGCCTTTCCGATAAATGCACCCATACTGTGCACCTGGGTTGGGTGGGGGTGGTTGCCACCTTCCAATACCCTTGCAACTAAATTCCCACAAATGCCCTCAAGGCTGGCATAGTTTTATTTGACAGATGAGCAAACTAAGGCAGAGAGAGACTAAATGGTTCAACATCACAGTGCCCCAGCTATGGTGGATGGAAGCAATTGGAAACTTCACACTCCTCCAAGGACATCCTTCTTCCTCCTTGATGGAGTGACTCTTGGGGAGGAGGTTGAGGCAGCAGCCCTGGCACCAGGCTGTGTCTGGTCCTCAGACAGTGACCTTATAGCTTTGATCAACACATGGCAGAATGCTGAACACACAGACATCCACAGTGCCCAATGCCCTGCCTTTCCAGGCTTCTTCCAGACTAAGGTCCCTCCTAGGCAGTTGTAGACCTTCCTTTGTGCCTCTCAATGGACAATGCCCTACAATGAGCGCCTCTGGGCCCGAGCATAAAGAAGAGGATTCAACCCAGACACTCAGCTGCTTATCCGAGAGGGCTGGGGCTGAGCCTTTGTGAGAACTGCTGGAAACAGTCCCCCTTTATATGTGCCACATCTGGTCTATGACCCCCCTCTACCACCAACCCCCACCCAATAGTAGCTGTGCAGCCCAGAACTAAAGCTTCTGATTGCACTTTCATCCTGGGGTGCCAGGAGGGCCTGGTGGTCCCCATGGGGGCAGGGGCTATGTCACTCTCTGTCCCAAGTCCACTGTCTCTCTCACTAGCTCTGAAGAAGAACTCGATAAATGGCCTCTTTGTCTGCTGGCTTTAAAGTGACTCGGAAGTTGTAGTGCCATTAATATTCAGCCCGATGCCTTTGAAGCTGTTCCCTGTCCCCCTCGCATCCCTGACTTCTAATAGAAAGGGAATCCCTGTTGCCAAGCCACCAACAAGGCATGCAAATAGAAAACCCTAATGGGTAGTAAGAACCCCCTCAGAGCTCCATGATGTCTCTTCCTCGAGCCAGTCTATATTCGGTCTGGAAAAGTCGTAGGAACCTTGCCGAGACAGGTTTAATGAAGGCATCTGCAGACAATCTCAAGTATTTTAAGAGGCAAGTAGATACCTCACTGAAAACCCAGTGGCTTCACATTCCTGACCAGTGAGTAACCCAGTAGGTGCTCTCTTGTCAAGCAACTTCTTTTCTATTCTTGAGCTGTTCCAGGTTGGGGAGTTGAAGTCATTCACAACTTTGTGTGGAAATGTTCTCAGCAGCGACGGGTCCCAGGGCAACATGGCTTGTGGGCCAAGCAATTCCAAGTCACCAGCCTCCTGTGCCAGGTGGCTTTGTGGTAGGCGGGAGAATATGGATTTCCTCAGAATGTGAAGAGAAAAGGTCATGTTTCTGTCAGCCACGGTTTCCTTGAGTGCTGTAGGCATCTTGTGTCTCAGCAATTCTCGTGGGTCATAGTCCTTTCACGAGAGGAAAACGGGTAACACGAGCGGCCAAATATGAAATATGAAATACATAAAACCACACAGGGAATGTGGGGTCAGCACGTTTCTGGCAGGAGTGCGACAAGTTTAATTTTTTGACCCGGGGAATTTATAGGGGTAATAGTAGCCACAGGTGAAGAATAATTGTAATCACAAAGCCTAGTACAACAATAACAATACCTAAGCTATGGGTGTGACTGTAAAAATTCTAAGTTACAAGAGAAAAGGTCACAATTCAAGGTAACTCCTTGCAAGCTTACTTTAAATGCAAAATCAGGATTAGGAGGAAGTAGGAAATATCTAGAAACTTGATCTTTCTAGGCTGGACTCTATAGTTTTAGAGGTTAAGTGAAGGGAGGAACCTAATCCCCAAGAATGAGCTTCCCTATTTCTAAAGGAGGGTCAATAGTCAAGATCTGCATTCTACAAAAAAAAAAAAAAAAAAAAAAAGATCTGCATTCTGGTTACACCCTTGATTACCAGAAACTGCAGTTGCAAAGAGAAAAATTGTCTTTGCTTTTAGGGCTGACTATATCCAGAAAAAGGGGTTCTCAAATAAATGTTGGTGCTGGAATTTCTGAGCCAAATTATTTGATAGAGGCCATTATTTTGCCTGATATATACAAAGGAGAGATAGTCAAATACTGGCTGAACATGTAATGCCAGGCATCTCTTTGGAAATTCTTCAACCATCCACACAGGGGAGAAAGGCGTCCACAGAAGGCCTTTTGAGGAACCCCACGGGGGTTAAATTAGTTCTATCCACCAGGAAAATCTGAGGATACATCTGGTGGGCTGATCCCTGTAAAAGCTTAGGCATGCCCTAAAATCTTAGGTATGCCCTGGCACTTGAGCTTTCTATAGCCATAGCTTTTATATTCTCAGTTCCTTGTGATACATAAACCCTTATTGTTGCTCAGACCCAACTTCAGGACATGTGTGAGTCCCACTTCTGGCTTTACAAAAGCCTCACTTCTGGTCTTGCACATGTTTCTCACTTCTCTGAGAGTCCTGGTGGGCTCATTCCTCCAGTCTTTATATTCCTAATCTTACCCTGCCTGTTCCCTGTTGCCCCTATCAAGACCTTCTGCTACTGCCTCTGGGCCTCTGGGTCTATAGCTGACTTTTTCTGAGCCTCCTTTTTCCTCTCCTGAAGGTTGTTTTCTTTTTTTGGGGGGGGGGGCCACACCCGTTTGATGCTCAGGGGTTACTCCTCGCTAAGTGCTCAGAAATTGCCCCTGGCTTGGGGGGGACCATATGGGACACCGGGGGATCGAACCTCAGTCCTTCCTTGGCTAGCGCTTGCAAGGCAGACAACTTACCTCTAGCGCCACCTCGCCGGCCTCTGAAGGTTGTTTTCTATTAGTTCAGAGAGGACATGCTTCAGGTCTGCAGCTTCTTGTCTGGTGTGTGCCATTAACAAAGGAAGCCTGAGGTCTCCAGTTCTGGAGGCCATTAGGAGTCACTGAATAGTTGATGAAGAAATGACCTACTTTACTTGGAGCAAGAATCTTTGGTAATATTTCTTTTCTTTATATGTTATGGGGCTGGTATTTCAGGGAAATGTATGTCTGTATATCTTGGAAGTCAGCCCATAGAAGCCAATCTTAGTTCATGTTTTTGCAAAGAGACACAATTCAGAATGGATTTAGGCAGCATCTAAATGAACTCTTGACTTCTGGAAATAAAACATCAACATGAGAAGGAAAACAGATCTCTGGGCTTATTAAACTTGTGTGCTTCCAGACCTCTTTCTTCAGATGGGCTCCTTAGAGCACAGCTTCTTCACGTGACTTGAATTATGTAGCACTAGTGACTTTAGCTCCTCTAAGGAACCCAATAGAGCTCCAACAGCCAATAATAAGAGGGGATGTATGATGCATTTTGGGAGAGAGGTGCTAGTGACAGGAGTTAGCTGCACTCAACAACTGGCGTACAGGTTTTTGTAGTTATATAAAATCCCAGTGTGGCAATGCTCTGAGGTTACTCCTGGCTCTGCCCTCAGCTTCAGGTTTCCTAAGTAGATTAAAGCCTTCCACCACTAAGGCATTGTCCAGGAAAAAGGACTTGTCATGTTGGGAGGGGGGGACTATGTCTCCTTCTGACCCATTGCTCCAGCCCCTTCATACTAGAGTTTGATTGAACTAATACTATGCCATCCTATGATTAACCTTCCCAGGTTTTAATAGCCTGAACATCCACATTCTGAACATTGTGCTTCTCCAGTTGACTTTTTTCTTCCCTTGAAAAGTATGATTCTTTTCTAAAGGGGTACCATGCATTATTTTGTTGTGTTTTCTGCTGAACGAGCTGAAAGCAAGATGCAATCACCCCACCCCTAAACACTGCAACATGTGCGGGGTTGAATCCCCAGGATTGGAACCTCAATTATTTTCAGATTTTCTCAATTGCTGAAAAAGAAAAACTTCTATAATGCTTTCCAAATTCCAAATGAAATCAAGACTCAAGCTTGTTTGTTGACCCTTGTGAGAAAGCATACTCCTTAGTTTGGACTTTTGTTTGACTTTTTTTAAAATAATGATTTCTTTATTTAAGCACCTTGGTTACAGAAATGTTCATAGCTGTGGTTCAGTCATAGAATGTTCACTGCCCTTGACCAGTGCAACTTATCGCCATCAATGTCCCCCATTTCTCTTCCATCCCCCAAACCCTGCTGTCTCTGGGACAGGCATTCTGCCTTTTTTGTTTTGTTTTGTTTTGTTTTTGGGCCACATCCGGCAATGCTCAGGGGTTACTCCTGGCTGTCTGCTCAGAAATAGCTCCTGGCAGGCAAGGGGGGCCATATGGGACACCGGGATTCGAACCAACCACCTTCGGTCCTGAATCAGCTGCTTGCAAGGCAAACGCCGCTGTGCTATCTCTCCGGGCCCGGCATTCTGCTTCTTGCTCTCTCACACTCTCTTTCCTTTCTAACATTGTGGTTTGCACTATTGTCAATGAGGGGTGCCATGCCTATCACTTCATCCCCTTTCAGGACTTGGGTTCGGGGCAAGAATACCATGTTTTGTTTTAATCCACATAAGGATAAGGTGCCATATTGGCTGGCAAGGGGTAATGAGTGCAGAAGGCTGAATGGAGGACTTACTTAGCCTGACTCTAGAAATTCTATATTCTCTCTCCACACCCAAGCTGAGGTCATGTGGAGTCATGTAACCTTGACTGGGAATGTCCCTTAGCCTTTTCTTTGTTTGTTGATTTGGTTTGGGGTTTGGTTCACACCCAGTGACAGAGGTTACTCCTGAACCTAAGCTCAGCTATTACTCTTGCAGTTTCTGTGGACCATATGGGATGTCAGGGATTGAATCAAGAGAGAATAGAACTTGAATTTCTTAAGCTGATAGCTCTAGCCCAGGTTCAACCAAGGCACTGGTGGGCAACATTGCCTTTAAGTAACCCCAGTGCACCACAGCTAATGAATACATGCAATCAAATCCTGCATGCCCAAAGAGTACAAACTAAAAGAGACCCCAGAAGAAACACCCCAAGACACATCCTAGTCACAATGACGAATCCCACAGATAGAGATAGAATTCTGAAAGCAGCAAGATCGAAAAGAGAAATTACATTCAAGGGAACATCCTTGAGATTTACTGCAGACCTGTCACTGGAAACACTCAAGGCCAGAAGGCAGTCGTGGGACATAGTGACAAAACTCAATGAAATAAATGCTTCGCCTAGAATATTGCACCCAGCAAAACTCACTTTCAGGTTTGAAGGAACAATACATGGTTTCACAGACAAACAAAAGCTCAGAAACGTTACAGACTCAAAACCATTCTTTTTTTCTTTTTTTTTTCTTTTCTTTCTTTTTTTTTTTTGGTTTTTTTTTTTGTTTTGTTTTGTTTTTGCACCACACCTGGCGATGCTCAGAGGTTACTCCTGGCTGTCTGCTCAGAAATAGCTCCTGGCAGGCACGGGGGACCATATGGGACACCGGGATTCGAACCAACCACCTTTGGTCCTGGATTGGCTGCTTGCAAGGCAAACGCCACTGTGCTATCTTTCCAGGCCCTCAAAACCATTCTTTTTTTTTTTTTTTTTTGGTTTTTGGGCCACACCTGGTAATGCTCAGGGGTTACTCCTGGCTATGTGCTCAGAAGTTGCTCCTGGCTTGGGGGACCATATGGGACACCGGGGGATCAAACCGAGGTCCGTCCAAGGCTAGCGCAGACAAGGCAGGCGCACCTTACCTTTAGCGCCACCGCCCCTCAAAACCATTCTTAAAAGAAAAACTGAACTGCCTATTTTAAGACAAAACTGACCAACAGACACACCAAAGTAAGATATAAAGATGGCACTAACTCCCAGGACAATTCTTTCTCTCAATGTCAATGGACTAAATGCACCAGTTAAGAGACACAGAGTGGCTAAATGGATCAAAAAACTCAATCCAACCTTCTCCTGCCTACAAGAAACGCACCTGAATAGTCAGAACAAACATAGGCTCAAAATAAAAGGCTGAAGGAAAATCATCCAAGCAAACAACACCCATAAAAAAGCTGGAGTGGGGGCCGGCGAGGTGGTGCTAGAGGTAAGGTGTCTGCCTTGCAAGCACGAGCCAAGGATCAGGACCGTGGTTCGATTCCCTGGTGTCCCATATGGTCCCCCCAAGCCAGGGGCGATTTCTGAGCACTTAGCCAGGAGTAACCCCTGAGCATCTAATGAGTGTGCCCTGAAAAAACAAAAAAAAAATCTGGAGTGGCCATACTAATATCAGATGATGCAAACTTTATACTTAGGAAAGTTGTAAGGGATAAAGATGGACATTTTGTACTAATCAAGGAATATATACAGCAGGAAGAAATCACTCTTCTAAACATATATGCACCGAATGAGGGGCCAGCAAAATATTTAATAAAATTGTTGACAAATCTGAAAAATAATATCAATAGCAACACAATAATTGTGGGGGACCTCAACATGGCATTGTCAACATTTGACAGGTCAACCAGACTGAAATCCAACAAGAATATACTAGACCTGAAAAGAGAAATGGAAGAAAGAGGCCTAGTATATATATACAGGACACTCCACCCCCAGAAGCCCGGATACACATTCTTCTCTAATGTACATGGGACATTCTCCAGGATAGATTATATTCTAGCACATAAAACCTACCTCCATAATATCAAGAGCATAGAAATTTTACAGGCTACCTTCGCTGACCACAAGGCCCTGAAATTATATGTGAACCACAAAGGGACACAGAAGAAAAACTTTAATACATGGAAGTTAAACAGCCTAATACTGAATAACCAGTGGGTCCGAGATGAAATCAAAGAGGAAATCAAAACCTTCCTAGAAACAAATGACAATGGAGACACAAACTATCAGAACCTATGGGACACAGCAAAAGCGGTACTGAGAGGAAAATTTATAGTTTTGCAAGCACACATTAGGAAAGAAGAAGGGGCATACCTGAATAGCTTAATGATGCAGCTCATAGAATAAGAAAGTACTCAACAAAAGGGCCCAAAAATAAGGAGACAGAAGGAAATAACAAAGCTGAGAGAAGAAATCAATGAAGTGGAAACCCGAAAAACAATCTAAAATATAACGAAAGCAGAAGTTGGTTCTCTGAAAAAATAAACAAGATTGATAGACCACTGGCAAAATTAACAAAGAAAGAGAGAGAGACAAACTTGATAACTTGTATTAGGAATGAAAAAGAAGAGATCACTACTAATATGGTAGAGATCCAAAGGGTAATCAGAAACTACTTTGAGAAACTCTACGCCACTAAAAATGAAAACCTGGAAGAAATGGATAAATTTTTGGACTCTTATAATCTTCCACGGTTGAATGAAGAGGATGTAGCATATCTAAACATACCCATCACTATTGAGGAAATTAAGACAGTAATCAAATGTCTGCCCAAAAACAAAAGTCCAGGCCCAGATGGATTTACTAATGAATTCTTTCAAACCTTTCAAGAGGAACTTCTACCAATCCTGGCAAGACTCTTTCATGAAATAAAAAAAAAACAGGAACACTTCCAAATAGCTTTTATGAAGCCAACATCACCTTGATACCTAAAGCAGACAGAGATGCTACCAAAAAAAGAAAATTACAGACCAATATCGCCGATGAATACAGATGCAAAGACCCTCAACAAAATCCTGGCAAATAGGATTCAATGCCTCATTAAGAAGATCATCCACTACGATCAAGTAGGTTTCATCCCAGGAATGCAAGGCTGGTTTAACATCCATAAATCTATCAACATAATACACAACATCAACAACAAGAAAAATAGAAATCACATGATCATATCAATAGACGCAGAGAAAGCATTTCATAAGGTCTAACACCCATTCTTGATCAAAACTCTCAGCAAGATGGGAATGGAAGGAACCTTTCTCAATATAGTTAAGGCCATCTACCACAAGCCAGAGGCAAATATTGTCCTCAATGGAGAAAAACTGAAAGCCTTTCCTCTAAATTCTGGCACAAGACAAGGCTGTCCTCTCTCACCACTCCTATTCAACATAGCACTGGAAGTACTCGCTATAGCGATTAGGCAAGAAAAAGATATCAAGGGAATCCAGATAGGAAAGGAAGAAGTCAAGCTCTCGCTGTTTGCAGATGACATGATACTCTACCTAGAAAACCCTGAAGTCTCTACAAAAAAGCTTCTAGAAACAATAAACTCATATAGCAAGATGGCAGGCTACAAAATTAACACACAAAAATCAATGGCCTTTCTATACACCAATAGTAATAAGGAAGAAATGGACATTAAGAAAACAACCCCATTCACAATAGTGCCACACAAACTCAAATATCTTGGAATCAACTTGACTAAAAATGTGAAGGACCTATACAAAGAGAACTATAAAACTCTGCTCCAAGAAATAAGAGAGGACACGTGGAAATAGAAGCATATACCCTGCTCATGGATTGGCAGGATTAACATCATTAAAATGGCAATACTCTCCAAAGCATTGTACAGATTTAATGCAATCCCTCTAAAGATACCCATGACATTCTTCAAAGAAGTGGATCAGGCACTTTTGAAATTCATTTGGAACAATAAACACCCTAGAATAGCCAAAGCAATCATTGGGAAAAAGAATATGGGAGGAATTACTTTCCCCGACTTTAAACTGTACTACAAAGCAATAGTTATCAAAACAGCATGGTATTGGAATAAAGACAGGCCCTCAGATCAGTGGAATAGGCTTGAGTACTCAGAGAATGTTCCCCAGACATACAATCACCTAATTTTTGATAAAGGAGCAAGAAATCCTAAATGGAGCAAAGAAATCCTCTTCAACAAGTGGTGTTGGCACAACTGGCTAGCCACTTGCAAAAAATTGAACGTAGACCCCCAGCTAACATCATGTACGAAGGTTAAGTCCAAATGGATGAAAGACCTTGATATCAGACCCGAAACCATAAGATATATAGAATAACACGTAGGTAAAAACACTCCAGGACATTGAGACTAAAGGCATCTTCAAAGAGGAAACTGCACTCTCCAAGCAAGTGAAAGCAGAGATTAACAGATGGGAATATATTAAACTGAGAAGCTTCTGCTCCTCAAAGAAAATAGCGCCCAGGATACAAGAGCCCCCCACTGAGTGGGAGAAACTATTCACCCAATACCCATCAGATAAGGGGATAATCTCCAAAATATACAAGGCACTGACAGAAATTTACAAGAAAAAAAACATCTAATCCCATCAATGAAATGGACAGACACTTTGACAAAGAAGAAATACAAATGTCTAAAAGACACATGAAAAAATGCTCCACATCACTAATCATCAGGGAGATGCAAATCAAAACAACTATGAGGTACCACCTCACACCCCAGAGATTGGCACACATCACAAAGAATGAGAACAAGCAGTGTTGGAGGGGATGTGGAGAGAAAGGAACTCTTATCCACTGCTGGTGGGAATGCCATCTAGTTAAACTAGTTAAACCTTTATGGAAAGCAATATGGAGATTCCTCCAAAAACTGAAAATCGAGCTCCCGTATGACCCAGCTATACCACTCCTAGGAATACCTTAGGAACAAAAAATACAATACAAAAATCCCTTCCTTACACCTATATTCATTGCAGCAGTATTTACCATAGCAAGACTCTGGAAACAGCCAAGATACCCTTCAATAGATGAATGGCTAAAGAAACTGTGGTACATATACACAATGGAATATTACGCAGCTGTCAGGAGAGATGAAGTTATGAAATTTTCCTATACATGGATGTACATGGAATCTATTATGCTGAGTGAAATAAGTCAGAGAGAGAGAAAGATGCAGAATGGTCTCACTCATCTATGGGTTTTAAGAAAAATGAAAGACATTCTTGCAATAATAACTTTCAGACACAAAAGAGAAAAGAGCTGGAAGTTCCAGCTCACCTCATGAAGCTCACCACAAACAGGGATGAGTTTAGTTAGAGAAATAACTAAGTTTCAAACTATCCTAATAATGAGAATGTAAGAGGGAAATAGAAAGCCTGTCTAGAGTACAGGTGGGGGTTGGGTGGGGAGGAGGGAGATTTGGGACATTGGTGATGGGAATGTTGCACTGGTGATGGGTGGTGTTCTTTACATGACTGAAACCGAAACACAATCATGTATGTAATAAACTTGTTTAAATTAAAAAAAAATAAAAGTAACCCCAGTGCCTAGGTACCAATCATCTTCACAGCTGCTATTGCCAGATAAAGCAGGGAAAAGCTTTTTCTTCAGGCTCTGTCCCAGTGGCCAAGAAGTTAAGTGAATAGGAGGCTCTTTCTTGCACAACAACAGACAACTAACCCATATACCCACATCAATGTCAGGTGTGGCATTCTAGAAAGAACCTGGTTATTTTTGTAAAGGTTCTTATGAGGAGTGGGGAGAGGGAGGTTGCAGCCTTCCTATAAGCAATGGATTCAGCTGAGGGTCCTATTTGGTTGCTAAAACCCTAAATTGAAATTTGATGGGAAACTTCATAGGCAAGTAGCTGAATCTGACACCATGAAGCTCCAAAAACCAGTTTAATGAAGAGGGAGTCAGGCAGAAACTAGGAGCATGTGATATGTGGTAATTGCAATTACTCAGTCCCATCCATGAAAGGAATAAAAAATGTGAATATAAGCAGGCCTCCAGATTGGACTTATGGTTTGCTAGAAATATGGAAGCAAAAAGAACCAGTGAGTAAGATGATGGGGTGGCAGTGGCCACATTAAGCAGATAACACTCTTTCAGGACAACTGACTCTGTGTCTTCAATAAGTGACTAGAGATGAAGCAATAAAGGAAATAGCAGAGAACCCCCAAAGATAGCAGGAAACTGAAAGGCACCATGCCATCTCTGGGTTCTGTCTAAATCCATATTCTAAGGAATGAACTGCACAGAGATAATTTTGAGACTGTCAGGGGGAACGTTTGAGTGTAGACAGAATGCTGGCTACCTGGTTTGGGGAACTTACTGTTCAGTTTGTTTACAATGGAATAAACAAATTCTCTCGTGCATGAGATAGGCATGGAAATCCTGGTGACTTAAAATAAAATAAAATTCTGGGATTGGCTTTAAAAATATTTCAGAAGTGGTGTGTGTGTGTGTGTGTGTGTGTGTGTGTGTGTGTGTGTGTGTGTGTGTGTGTGTGTGAAAAAGCATCTGAAATTGGGACAGAATGTTCTTGGCTGTTGTTTATCCTCCCATTTTGTACGTTTGAAAATTTTCATAGCAGAGAAATTGTGAAAACAAATGTACCTAAGCAACTCAGAAGGAGAAAATGTTGACTTAGATTAGCTCTTTGGAAAGGGGCGAGATTTGACACTAGTTTGTGGGATTTGGAAAAGGGGTGGAGCCAGGTTGCACAGGGTTGGTGCAGAACCATCACCCTTGGGATCCAGTCTCCTGTGGAGACTGGTTCTGAGGCAACAAGGTCCTGGGTGGGACTCACATAGGCCACTGTGAATTTAGTGGGAAAAGAGACAGATATAGGATGACTGCAGAGAGGTGGGTCACAGGGGGGGGGGAGGGTGGTGATGGTGGTGGTAAATTAAGGGCACAACAGGCTAAATAACAGCCTGGCAGATCAACTTTAAGGAGCCCAGAGCAATCTGCTGCCTGCAAGTGTCCATCTCTACCGCTCCCTATAGGCAGTGTAGAACGTAACCCTATGAGTCAGTTCCTGCAGGCTGGCTGCTTGGAGGCAGCTGTGCCCAGGGCAGTACCATCAATGGGAGACCACACTTGGGGGAAATAAGGCATTTGCCTTCCATGCAGGACGGTGGTTCGAATCCCGGCATCCCATATGGTCCCCTGAGTCTTCCAGGAGTGATTTCTGAGTGTAGAGTCAGGAGTAACCCCTGAGAGCTGCCGGGTGTGACACAAAAACCAAAAAAAAAAAAAAAGAAGAAGAAGAAGAATGCTGATATTCAGGGCGATAGCACAGCAGGGAGGGTATTTGCCTTGCATGCGGCAGAACCAGGGTCAATCTCCAACATCCCATAGGGTCCCCTGAGCACAACCAGGAGTGATCCCTGAATGCAGAGCCAGGGGTAAACTCTGAACACCGTCAGGTGTGGTCCAACACTGATATTCAATACTGATCTCCAAACAAGAAGTAAAAACCCCTTAATCACGACCAATTTTGTAGCACAGCACTAGATATGCATATACCTTAATAACATGTAATACAACAGATTATTATTTGTGAGTTCATGTATTTGTAATAAAACATATATTAGAATTGATGAACCAGCATCAACTTCTTACTGTTAAGCAGAATCAGAAAATGGCACTTTGATTTTTCAATGTATCAGTCTCTAATTTTGATGTGCTACTTATTATACTCCAAATCTTTGAATGAAACATTATCAGAAACTCAAAAAAGAAAAAGAAGGGCCCGGAGAGATAGCACAGCGGCGTTTGCCTTGCAAGCAGCCTATCCAGGACCAAAGGTGGTTGGTTTGAATCCCAGTGTCCCATATGGTCCCCCGTGCCTGCCAGGAGCTATTTCTGAGCAGACAGCCAGGAGTAACCCCTGAGCACCGCCGGGTGTGGCCCAAAAACCAAAAAAAGAAAAAGAAAAAGAAAAGTGAAAACCCTAAGAAAAGGGAAGTGAATCAACAAGGATAGGGACAAAAGGAGGGAGGAATGACTAACTAACCGGCGGGCCCCCGGATTTTCCCCAGGGCTGCAGTGCAGAGGGGGGCCTGATTGGATACTCAGCCGCCCCTCTCCGTTCCCATCTTGTCCTGGGTAAATTCAGCATCTTTTTAGGCCCCTCTGAAAGATCCAGGATGCTCTCAAATCTGACTCTGAATAGCTGTGGTTGGTGGCGATTATCTTGATGACCACTAGAGGGCAGGGTCGGGCCAGGCATGGCCCAGGCTCAAGCTCTGTTTTTCTGTTGGTTGGTTGAGTTTTCTGTTTGTTTTCCCAAACCGGATTTATTCCCCTCATTCTTTCTCCCACCACACCACCCCCCTTACAAACATTCCCCAGCACAGTGCTTCTGTGCTGACATCTCTTTTTCTTTCCAAAAATTTGCCTCAAAGTCTGCCTCCCAAAAGTGAAGGAAATCTATGAAGAGTGAGGCAGCCCCAGCCTCCTTCCTTCTAAGAAGCTGCTCAAACTGTGGCTACTTGATGTGAAATTCTTTAAAAGAAGGTGTAGGTGATGGTGTGTGTTTACCAAACGCTTACTTTGTTTCAGCCACCTACTGGCATTTTACCTCTATAAAATAAATGTCTTTAGGGCTGTAGTGAAAACACAATGGTTAGGGCATTTGCCTTGCATGCTGCTGTCCCAGATTCAATTCCTGACAATCTATAGGGTCCCCTGAGCCCAGCCAGGAAGGATCCCTGAACACAGAGCCAGGAGTAAGCCCTGAACACCACTAGGAGTGAAGCAAAAGCAAAACAAAACAAAACATCCTCCCCTGCAAAAACTATAACCCTGAAAAGAGATAAAATACCTCCTTTTAAAACAAATGAATTCTTTAACCATTATGAGATAGACATTCATAAAGTTGTTCATTATTGAAGTTTAGTCATACAATATCCAACACCCTTCATCAGTGCACATTTCCTACCATCAATCTAGCATAAATTTTTCTTCTTTCTTTCTCTCCCTACCTTTTTCTTCCCATTTTTTTCTTTTAGGTACTGATTCGGTAATATGCATGATTCTCCTTCAGTAATGATTGCCTCCATTTCTCGAATAAGAACCAGGACTCTCTAGGTCAAAGTGACTTAGGGCAGCCCTCAACCTCCGAAATCTCCTAACTTCTGAGCTCAGGTGTGGGTATCTCCTCCCCCAACTTCTTATTTACCCCACCTGAGTGATCAGAACTGCCCACAATTGAAATGGGTGGATAAAGGAGGCTGACTTGGGGGAGGGGAGTTTAAGAAGGAGTTAGAGAAGTGGGGCAGAAGCGAGAATCAACAGTGAGATTCAACAGAGAGATTCAGCATCAGCATTGAGCAGCAGCAAAGAAGCATCAGAAGTAGCATCAGCAAGGGGAGTCAGTCAGCAAGGAAGTCTGGAAAAAGCACCTGAAAGGGAGACAGAGGCAGAGAGAGCCAGAGAAGGAGCAGAGAAGTGGTTCCTTGGAAAAGGCTTAGCATTGAAGCCCTGTGAGGAAATGTACCTGGTGGTTAGGAGACCATGAGAGAAAGCTGGCTGACTCCTGGAACTTCATCTGACTGCTTTGTGAATTTCTCTGCCCTTATCCTGCAACCTTCAGACTTGCCAGACCATAGTGGCTGTGGGAGCCAGGCCTAGCTTTCTCACCACCACCCCCACACACACACACACACCAACTTAGGACTCTTTAATTTATATTAAAACAACACTCAGGGATGAGGTTCAGACTGTGGCCTGTTGGACTCCAAAAAGCTTTTCCCTGAGCTCTGGGTTTCTAGGTGCTGGGATCTCACTATTCTCCTCCTGCCTAATGCTTGATTCTTCCTAATGTCCTGCATGGTCTGGGAGGCTGTCACCGCATTCAAGACCCCTTATCACAATGTATAGAATTAGTTTGTCATTCCCACCATGAATCAGAATTTCTCAACACTTGGTTCTTATGCTGGGAGACTCATAAGGAAGGCAAAGATCACCAGGCAAGGCTCAGATTGGCTCCAAATCCTGTTGGTAGCTAATGGGCACCGAGTGAGGCTTAAAGCTCTGGCCATGTGTGAATAAAACTGTTTTCCTCCAGACCCAAGAAAGGTCCGTCTCCCTTCCCAGCATCACCTGACCAGATCAGCATCCGGTGGTGGGTACCCAAACTCACCAGGTTGACAAAGAGGAGTTTTCTTCCACTTCTTATCAGAAAATGGGAAGAGGATGGATTTCTTGTTCTGGGCTTTTCTGTTTTATGAAGATGTGCTGACACAAGACGAAGCCATCGAAGTAGTTGATAACATCAGGTTCCTAACCAACTGTACTTCATCATTTTTCCCTCTAAATTTCAAACAAGGATCCAGTGTATTTGAGTATCTATCTCTTGCTCTGTTAGATTTTTCCACCAGGTTCTATGCTAGTTGAAAAAGCGAATTGAAGAAAGCGCTTGGATTCATGAGTCAATATACCTTCTTTATAAACATTGAATATTTTGGGGCACCATGATTGTAAAGTTCATGGTGGATATTTCATGAATATTTCAAAAAAAAAAAGAAAAATAAATAAATACTTCAACATCCCACTATCCACCAATGTCAACTTTCTGCACCATGGTCCCAGGAATTTGTGCTCTATACCTATTATCTTTGGATGCTTATTGCTTTCTTAATATGTTCCTTCGTATATGATGGAAGGAGGTCATCTGTATCTGTCTATCTCTCTCTCCCTCTCTTTTTATTTATTTATTTTTTTGGTTTTTGGGTCACACCTGGCAGCGCTCAGGGGTTACTCCTGACTCCATGCTCAGAAATCTCTCCTGGCAGCTCAGGGGACCATATGGGATGCTGGGATTTGAACCACTGACCTCTGCATGCAAGGCAATATACTACCTACATGCTGTCTCTTCGACCCCACTCTCTACTTTTAATGCTCAGACTCAAGTCAGCATTGAACCACTGACCTTCTGCATGCAAGGCAAATATACTACCTACATGCTGTCTCTTCGACCCCACTCTCTCTCTTTTATTAACTCAGAACTCAAGTCAGCATGAACATCTCCAGATCCATCCACATAGCAGAAATTTGTATGGTTTTATCTTTTCTCAAAGCCAAGTAGGATTCCATTGTGAAACTATGTACCATAGTTTCTCTATCCAGTCATTTATTCTTGGGCACTTGGGTTGTTTTCAGATTTGGGCTATTATCAACAGCACTGCAATAAATATAGCATTGCAAATGTCTTTTCTGAAGAAGGTTTTGGGGTCCTTGGGTAAGTACCAAGAAGTGAAATTGCTGGATCATCTGGGTGATTGATTCCTAATTTTGGGGTTTGCTTGTTTGTTTTTGAGGCCACACTCAGCAGCAATCAGGTGTTACTCCTGACTGCACTCAGAAATCACTTCTGGCAGACTCGGGGGTGAAGGGGGGAATGACCATGGGATGTCAGGGATCGAACCCGATTCATCTTGGGTCAGCTGCATGCAAGGCAAATGCTCTACCGCTGGGTTATCGCTCTGGCCCCTGGTCCCTAATTTTTTGTTTTTGTTTTTTGAGGGGCCACACCAGGTGAAGCTCAGGGGTTGTTTCTGGCTATGCGCTTAGAAATTGCTCCTAGCTTGGGGGACCATATAGGACCCTGGGGGATTGAACTGTGGTCCATCCTAGGCTAGTGTCAGCAAGGCAGACGCCTTACCACTTGTGCCATTGCTCCAGTCACTGGTCCCTAATTTTTTGAGATGTATCTATATTGTTGTTTTTTTTTTTTTTCAAAAGGCTGAACTAGTATACTTTCCTACCTGCAGTGGATGGTGAGGAAATGGGCTCTGTTTTCTGTAAGGGAAAGGACAATGATGCTTTGGGATAAAAGCATAAACTAAATTGCTGAAATCAAGAAAGAATGAGAACAAAGAAAAATTCCCTCCAAACTCTCTTTTTAGAAGTCTCTAGACATACACAGGTTCCATCTTAAAGGCAGTGATTGATTCCAACTTTTTCTTAACTCTCCCCACAGCTGAGGTTCAATTCAATAGTCTTAAAATTTCCTGGTGTATTCCTAAAAATCAGCTTGCCAGAAAATGGTTTCAAGAAGATACTCCAAGTTTTACTATGGTTTTTGGTCCTTTTGCAGGCAAAAAAATTTTTTTATTTCTTTTCTAAATTTCACTTGCTGAAATCATTGTGCCAAGGCCTGAGCACTTGGAGAAATAAAACAGTTCATTCCTTTGAGTGCAGTGACCTCAAAACTATGCATGTGAATGTCTGGAATCAAAATTATCTCCCCTTTTAGCATTGGGGGGTTATTTTTGTTGCAAGCCCTGCACTTCACACTATAATCAAAGCCTGTTATCTCGGTCTTGTAATATTTGTGACTCAGACTAATCAGGACCGTGTCTGGCACATACATCAGTAGCTGAGTTTTAAGGATGTGAAAATTGTGATCTTTTAACTTGAACTTGCCTCTCCACTGGAAAACACTCCTTTAACCTCCCAATCCCTCCTTTTGTAACAAGTGCAGAAAACAAGATGTTCTCCCGTTCCTCCACCCCACCCCACCCCCATCCAGAGGTGAATTATAAAGCAAATGTCAGTTTGTGAATTTCATGCTTTAAGCATGGTCTTATTCATTCATTTACTCATTCATTTATTCATTTGTTTGTTCACTTGTTCATTCATTCATTTAAGATGTGGATTGTGAAGTAGCTATTCACAGGTTCACACATCTCAACAGGATACAATCAGATATTTGAACTCTCCAAAGGCTCAAGGAAAAGTTCTTAGAGGAGCCAATTAGTGGGCAAATCTGATTTCATGAACGTTTTCAGTCTGCCTGGTTCTGATTCAGGCATTGACACTCATATTTTTTTAATTTAAATTTTAGGTAATTTAGAAATCACTGATTATAGACTTTCAGACATTCAATGTTCTAACTTTACACATTCCGCCAGAGTGTTCCACCTCCTCAACCTATACCCCCTGTCCCAGACTCCTGGTTCTATATAGATTTATATTCCTTGAATAACCCACATTGAGTGCCATTTAAAAGTGCTCTGCATGGGACTGAAGTGACAGTACAATGGGTAGGGCATTTGCCTTGCATGCAGCAAACTCAGGTTTGATTCCTGGCATCCCATATGGTTCTCTGTGCACTGCAAGGAGTATTCCTGAGAACAGAACTAGGAGTGACCCCTGAGCATTGCCAGGTGCGGTCCAACAAACAAACAAACAAAAACTCCCAAAAGAAAAAGTGCTCTGCATCACCCATCATTGGAAAATGCAAATTTAGATGAGTTATCACATTAAAAAGAACAAAAACAACCAGTGTTGGTTGTGGGGGGAAAAGGGACCCTCTTCCTTGCTGGTGTGATTGTTGACTATTTCTAAAAGTATGTACATCTCTTAAGAAACTAAGATGTGAGCTTCCATATGATGACACAGCAACTCCACTTTTGGACACTTCTTGAGGTCACATCAGCTTAAATAAATGTAGCATCTTCAATATCTAAAACATAACCATGAACTCCTAAGTCCCCAATTTTAGACATTTGGGAACTTCTCCGTCCACAGCTGGACTGCTTCTGGCAGGGGAAGGCATGGAAAGTTCTGGTCTGCTTTGTTGGAATCTCTTGTCTGGAAACCTCTTTGCAGTGAAGATGCTTGCTGGTCATCTTTGCAGGGGAACTCATGACAAGAGATAAGTGTGTCTGGTTTGTGGAGTTCTGTGCACCCCACGTAGTGAGCTGGTGAAATTCTGTGGTGAAGACCTAGATGATGAAGCAATTTCCATTAAAATACCCAGCCTCAGGGTCGGTGAGCCAGCCATCAGTGTCTAGAGGAGAGGGCGAAAGCCTGGCAGAATGTAGTGCAGGTCTGAGAGACCTGACTTTTTTTTTTTTAATTACTTTAGAAAAACAACATAGTTAAAAGGTTGTTCATAAGACAATTGAGTTCTTTTATAAATTATTTTATTTTATTTTTGGTTTTTGGGCCATACCTGGTGTTACTCAGAAATAACTCCTGGCAGGCTTGGAGGACCATATGGGATGCCAGGGATAGAATCTGGGTCAGCTATGTGCAAAGGAAATGCCTGTGCTATCTCTCTGGCCAAGGTGAGTTTTTTTTTTCAATTATAAGGTTGTTCATAATTGAGTTTCAGTCATACAATACCCAATACCCTTAACCAGTGCACATTTCCTACCACCAGTGCCCCCACTGCTGCCTAATCTCTGATTATCACCAGGAATGACCCCTAAACATTGAGTTGGGAGTATCCCCCAAACAAAAAATAAATAAAAATAGAGCTAACATATATGATACAGCAATTTTTCTCCCAGGTACCTGCTGCAAGAACACAAAAACACCAATTGAAAAAGATTTACACTCGCCTATTTTCACTCTACAATAGCCTCATCCAGATGGGGTTCATCCCACATGGCAACACTTGCTCAGCGACAGAAAGGTGCATCTTGCCAGTTGCAGTGGCATGGGTGAGGCTGAAGTAGGTTGTGCTGAGTGAAGTGCAAGGGAAGAGGCGGCAAATATCAGGTGACCATACCCCTGTGTGTGATGGAAAGAAGCAACACAGAAACAGACAGAATCTATGAAAAGAATGCTTAGATGAGGAGAGTAAGACCACAGAACTGAGGTATAAAAGAAGGCAGAGAAAGCACAGCGATCTCTGGTGGAGGGTTAACTTCTGACTTCCAAGGGGGCAATGGAACACCATTTCTGGGACATAAGACAGTAGAACTGCAACTGAAACAAAAGTGATGAGGTTCCAATTCAAAGAAACTTCTTTTTTCTCACCACCTTCCCCTTTCCTTTCCTTCCCTTCTTCCTTCTTTCCTCCCCTCCTTCCTTTCTTCCTTCTTTCTTCCTTCCCTCCTTCCTTCCATCACTCCTTTCTTTCTGTTCTCCTTTCTTCCTCTCTTCCTCCCTTTATTCCTTCTCTCCTTCCTTTCCTTTTCTCTCTTTCATTCTTTCCTTCCTTCTTTCTTTTTTCCCTTCTTTCCTTTTTTCCTTTATTCCTTCCCATTTCTTTCTTCCTTTCTCCTTTTCTTTTTCAGTCTTAGTAACAATATGCAAATTTGAAAGTAGAGCAAGCACTCTGTAAGACATAATTGAGTTACTTGGTTTTTCTTTTTTCAAGGAACTAAATTGTTTTTGAGAAAGTTTAAAGCTGAGGAGTAGAGAATGGGAGGAAATGAACACATAAAATTTATACAAGTCTGAGGCTCAGCGTAAGGGCCACAGAGAAAGTCCTGATGGGGTGAGCTGCAAAGACTTCTCTTTTGGGGGGAGATTTGGGGGTCTCCAAATTATGATCAGGAGGGCTAGAGATCTTTGTTCCCCTGGAGCTAGTGAGATGAACAAGGTTGGCTACGTGCAAGATCCCCTAGCCCTGAGCTATGAGGAGTTTTCAGACTGAGGGTCCAGTGTAAAGTTCGCTGCATCATTCCCTTTCTCCCTTCTCTCACCCCTATATCCAAAGTCAGCTTTTGTGTATGTGGAGTTTCCCTGTGGGTTATTGTCAAGGATAGTTTCATACTCAAGGAAAAGCATTTATGATGGAAGTCAGAGAAGAGACTGTAATGTGACTGTAATGAAGTGAATCTCCCAAGAAGGATCAAATTTTGGGGAAAATAGGGTTGGAACAAAACCAAGTGGAGCAGTGAAGAGGAAGAGGAAAGGAAAACCAACTCTAGACTAGAATTTCATGTGACCCACTATTCTAACAACAGCAATAATTTTCTATTTATATCATTCTATTCTAAGTTGTGCTTACCCTGAACTCAGCATACATATATCTATGCTCACAGCTTGACATGTATGCAAAGCATCCTACTCATATGAATGGTTCACATAAGGACAAGATACAGCTGCAACACTTGAGTTCAGTAATGCTAGTTGCCCGACAACACAACTTCCATTTCAGTTAGGCAATATCTGAACGAAAATAAATCTGGCAACCTTACTTGTTTTCACACCTTTTTCTCAATGAGGAAATTGAGGCCTTTGCAGGAGAAGCTACTTTGTTCTTAGTCACACAGATCAAGAGAAGCTGAGCTTGGGTTTGAACTTGGTGCTCTGAATTAAAAATCTGTGCTCTTAGTGACATTCGACATCATCTCTTACCTCTCCCAGACTCTTTCTTGTGCCAGACTGATAGCTGTAGTCTGTGTTAATGCCTGTAAACTCTGGGATCTCAGGGATGACATTGCCCTTGGGGATAAAGGAGAAAAATATCCAAGTAGGTTTGGGCATTTGACTACCAGGAGCTATACATGTTTTGTTTTTATTCCAGTGAAGATTGAATCAAGCTGAATTTCAGATGCATGAAAATACAAGTGGGGGGCAGGCAGCAAGAGGGAAGAGTGTAGGTTGCTGGAGCCCAAATGCTGTGTTTTGCTCTGTTCTAGACTTCCAGCCACTCCTTCTCTCCAAACAATTCAACAGAAGGAGATGGGGAGAGAAGGGCAGGAAGGTAGCCTGCCTAGACTGCTAACTCTAAATCTCAAATAAAAGGAAAAACAAGTTCAACTGAGAGAGAAGTCTAGAAGGGAACATGCACTCAGAGCACAGGGGCACCCCAAAACATTTGTGATGAAGTCTAGCAAGAACATACCCTGATAGGTCACCTTCAGGTTTAATAGGCCAAGAAACTAGAACTCACTGTCCCAAGGTCAGAGGTGACCTTCTGGGAAACTAGCTCCATCTATAACTGAAGATGGAGGAGACTTATGCCAGGAAACAGTCTGGTTCTAATATCTTCTTCAGGTTCCAGGCACTCACAGGGACAGTAGAAGCCCCATCCTGCACACCCTGCTCAGCCTTGGCAGAGGGTTGAGTCTTGGTGGAGGGAGTGGGTCTCCCAGCTCCAAAAGTCTGACTTTCCCTCAGAAGGGCTGAGCCCAGACCAGCCAGCCATCTGTGAGCTGAAGCAGGAAGCAAAGTCCTCATTTGAGTTTGTGTCTCAACAGGCAGGACCATAGGCAAGTTACTGCCCCAGGCAAGACCACAATTAAGCTTTTGTGGCACTCATTGAGTCTCAATACCACCAATTTCATGGGCAGGGCAAGGAAGGTTCTGGCGGATGCTACCCATAATATAATTAATGGTGAAGAAGGAATGAAGACCCTTGAGGAAACCAGGCAAATGGACTCATTACAGGAAATGGGATTTCTTCATCTGAAAACTTGGAACAAGCTCTAATTATACACTCACCACACTGGCCCATCCTGGTTTGCATCTCTTGCATCGGAAAGTAGGTGTATGACATGGAGAATTAAGGTTAGCAGAAATCTCTAGGATGTTCTTTCTGCATCTTTCCCTCTCTCTGTCTCTCCCCCCTCCCCACACCCCACTCTCTTTCTCTCTTCTCTATATCTTTTTTTCTCTTTCTCCTTTCTCTTCCTTCCTTCCTTATTTCCTTCCTTCTTTTCTCTCTCTCTTTCATGTACAATCGATATGTATTTCTTTATCTTTTTTCTAGAGAGCAAAGAAGAGGAAGATCATATTCACTTGTTAAGGTCTAAAGAATTTAGCCTGAGTGTGAGAAAGAAGAGGACATGGTTAGCAAAAAATTTGGTGGGGATTCTGATATGCAAGTTTAAGTTATGAAACGTTCTCTTTGATGACTTCCCCATTTCATCTTGTGAAAAACACACCATTCCTATTTAATTTTGTGTTTCAAGCCTTTCTTATTCAAGAAAGAGTCCAAATCATGCCATATTAAAAAAAGAGATCCCTGCACCTCTCCCTGCTTACCACTCTCCTATCTGATGTCCGCAGTGTTGTCCTGATATTCATTCTGAAGCATTTTCTATACACCCTTTCCTCAGTGTCTGAGGACCCAGGTCTAGCTCAGACATCTGGGCATGGGCAGATGCTAAAAAACCAACATCTGTTGAGTTCACCTCCTTCAAAATGACAACAGCCCTTATAAGTGACTGGATTTACATGTGCTTAATCCCAATGAAGAAAGAAGAAAGGAGGGAGAAGAAGAGAAAGAGGAGGAGGAGAAGGAAGAGGGGAGAAGGGGGAGGAAAAGGAACAGGAGGAAAAGGAGGAGAAAGAGGAGGAAGACCAAAAGGAAGAGGAGGAGGAAATAATGGAGGAGAAGTTAGAAGAGAAGAAAGAGGAGAAGGAGGAGGAAGAGGAAGAAAAAGTGGTGGCAGAAAAGATAAAGGAGGCAGAGTTAGAGGAGTAGAAAGAGGAGGAGGAGGAGGGAAGGAAGAGAAGAAACAGGAGGAAGAGGAGAGGAGGAGAAGGATGAGATCTTGCCCTAATTTTGGACTGTATGAATAGGTCTTATCAGCAAAGGTAAAGCATAGGACTCAAAGGTGAAACACAAAACTCTCCAACACAGAGACTTTTTGTATTAATTATAAAATATTGAGTGCTGAAGTTGAGGAGAGGCCTTTCTTGTCACAGTGCTTATAGCCCCTTAGCTGGTGGGTCTGAAGGTTAACGGTGGAGAGATTCACAGCAGTCAAAGTTTCAGGAGATATTTCATAGCCCTAGCCTCCCTGTGCATTTTTCTCACATGGTTTCTATGCTAAGCTTTTCAAGCAGCCTCTTTCAGCTGCCCTCTATGATTCCTTGCTGCCTCTTTCTCTTCCTCCTTCCCCCCAGGAAACATCTTTATTTCCAACTGCAGACTCTTCCCTACTGTGGGTGGGTCTGACCATCCAGGTGATATTAGCATATGTAATTGGGGGAGGAGTAACACAGACCGACAGCCCTATGTTCTGCTTACCCAGGTCGCCACTGTGAGGTCCACCAGATGATCGGGAACTATATGTGGGACCCTGCCAGCAACAAGTCATTCGACATTGGTGTCAACAAAGACAGCCTGATGCCTCTCTGGTGGAATGGATCGGAACCACTGTGGGTGACTCTGATCAAAGCCAAGAAGAAAGTGCACATGTACTACTGGCCAGGTGAGTAAGCTGAACCAAGAATCCTCCAACCTACTAAACCTCAAAAACCCACAAGATCACTGGAGACAGAATGCAGGTGTCATGTGGGTGTCCTGCTTGCAGGCCCAGGCAGGGTGTGGCGAATGGAATATTGACTCAAGAACTATGTCTTAGGGCATGTGTGGTTTTAACTTGGTTGTGATCTCTCTAACAAACCTTATCTCAGCAGTGATTAACACAGGCCTTTATGAATGTTTTTGGGATGTCTAAGAGAGATAGGTTACATAGTCTACTTATTTGCTTTGCAAGAGAATTAGGTGTGTCATTTCTTTAAGATTCTGAACTTTCTGGCCATATTGGAAAGAAGGTTCAAAGATGAAGTTGATAGTACAGCAATTAGTATGCTTTTGCCTTGCATGTGTCCAACCTGAGTTTGATCGCTGGCACCATGTGGTCTCCAGGCATCCCAAAAAGTAGCCCTAGAGCCTCCTGAGCATGCCCAGGTGTGGTCCTTGGAGGTGCCTCACTATTGATGGACAACTGGGTGATCCCTGACCTTGCATTCTGGGCCCTTGACCAGAATTGCAGGTAGAGCCTCTTTGTTATTCTTTCATTGAAGAAAACAAAGTCACTGTGCTGATTGCTATGAGCTTAGCAACCCTGCCAACATCTTGGGCTGGTTGAGCAGCCCTCAATACACTCCTGGTGTCCATCCTAACCTTTCAGCACAGAAGAGAGGAGCCATGAATAGAAATAACCCCACCCATGCTAGCTCCCATGGTGGGATTCATTCTTTATGTGATTAGGCTACTTGGCTTTTCCACGAAAAAGGTATAGCATTGCCATCTGTAGATGTTATGGAAGGCATGAGAGCAGTAAAGGGACACAGGAGAGGGAATGCTCACCTAGCAAAAAAACAGTTTAGTAGACCTTCAGACAATGACATCATGACACCCTGGAGAGATATGACAATTTTCACGAATTTTATTTTAATGAAGTTTTTTTTCTTGATGATTCCATTACCATTTAGTTGTGCCAAGAAATATTTAGCAAACATTCATACCTGCCAAAGGGCAGGCTTTGAGGAGGCTGGGAAACTAATGACAAAGGTGGAGGAAAAGTTACAGTGGTGATGGGATTGGTGTTAGACTGTGGAATGTCAGAAATATCTGTGTAATGACTGCAATAAAGACTGAACTGGAAGATAATATACTAAATAAAGTAAACCAGAAGAAGGCTTAATAAAGGATACTATCAATTAGAATAACTGCATTAAAGAATGCAGTGTTTTAAATGGTGTTTGTTGAGAACACTCTTGACCCCAGAGTATAGTGATGAAAAGGAAAGAAATTGAGTGAGAAGAAAGACAAATATGAAATAATGGAAGATGAGGGCCAAGGGCACTCAGGTTCATCAGTGGTGTTAAGAACGGACATAACTAAAACAAACAAACAAACAAAAGAACAGAACTAAATATTCAAGCTATAGAGTCAACAATACTGAAAACATGAGATCCAAACTCTAACAACCAAACTTAAAAAGGTGCCTGTTAGGGCCGGAGAGATAGCATGGAGGTAGGGAGTTTGCCTTGCATGCAGAAGGATGGTGTTTCGAATCCCAGCATCCCATATGGTTCCCCCGAGCCTGCCAGGAGCCATTTCTGAGCATAGAGCTAGGAGTAACCCCTGAGTGCTGCCAGGTGTGACCCCCCCAAAAAAATGCATGTTATAATGGCAGGTTAGGGCAGAGAACTATGCATAAATTCTGGCAACATTGGTCGAAGGATACTGTTGATGTAATTGGTGCTGAAACACTATATGTCTAAAATCCAACTTAAATAACTTTGTAAATTACAATGCTTAAATACAAAATAAGAAAAAGAAAGAGGGGCTGGAGTGGTGGTATAAGCAGTAGGGCACTTGCCTTGCACATGCTAACCTAGGATGGACTGTGATTTGATTCTCCAGTGTCCCATATGGTCCCCCAAGCCAGGAGCGATTTCTGAGTGCATAGCTGGAGTAACCCCTGAGTGTCACTGGGTGTGACCCAAAAGAAAAAAAGAAGCAGGAAGGAAGGAAGAAAGGAAGGAAGGAAGGAAGGAAGAAAGGAAGGAAGGAAGGAAGGAAGGAAGGAAGGAAGGAAGGAAGGAAGGAAGGAAGGAAGGAAGGAAGGAAGGAAGGAAGGAGGGAGGGAGGGAGGGAGGGAGGGAGGGAAAAGAAAAAGAAAGAAAGAGAAAGAAAAAGAAAGAAGAAAGAAAGAAAGAAAGAAAGAAAGAAAGAAAGAAAGAAAGAAAGAAAGAAAGAAAGAAAGAAAGAAAGAAAGAAAGAAAGAAAGAAAGAAGAAAGAAAGAAGAAAAAAGAAAGAAGAAAGAAAGAAGAAAGAAAGAAAGAAAGAAAAGAAAGAAAGAAAGAAGAAAGAAAGAAAGAAGAAAGAAAGAGAGAGAGAGAGAAAAAGAGAAGAAAGAAAGAAAGAAAGAAAGAAAGAAAGAAGAAAGAAAGAAAGAAAGAAAGAAAGAAAGAAAGAAAGAAAGAAAGAAAAGAAGAAAGAAAGAAAGAAGAAAGAAAGAAAGAAAGAAAGAAAGAAAAGAAAGAAAGAAGAAAGAAAGAAAGAAAGAAAGAAAGAAAGAAAGAAAGAAAGAAAGAAAGAAAGAAAGAAAGAAAAGAAAGAAAAAGAAAGAAAGAAAGAAAGAGAAAGAAGAAAGAGAAAGAAAGAAAGAAAGAAGAAAGAAAGAAAGAGAAAAGAAAGAAAGAAGAAGAAGAAAGAAAGAAGAAGAAAGAAAGAAAGAAAGAAGAGAAAGAAAGAAAGAGAAAGAAAGAAAGAAAGAAAGAAAGAAAGAAAGAAAGAAAAGAAAGAAAGAAAGAAGAAGAAAGAAAGAAAGAAAGAAAGAAGAAAGAGAAGAAAGAAAGAAGAAAGAAAGAGAAGAAAGAAAGAAAGAAAGAGAAGAGAAGAGAAAGAAGAAAGAAGAAAGAAAGAAAGAAAGAAAGAAAGAAAGAAAGAAGAAAGAAAGAAAGAGAAGGAAAAGAAAGAAAAGAAGAAAGAAAGAAAAGAAAAAGAAAGAAGAAAGAAAGAAAGAAAGAAAGAAGAAAGAAAAGAAAGAAGAAAAGAAAGAAAGGAAAGAAAGAAGAAGAAAGAAAGAAAAGAAAGAAAGAGAAAGAAAGAAAGAAAGAAAAGAAAGAAAGAAAGAGAAGAAAGAGAGAAAGAAAGAAAGAAAAGAAAGAAAGAAAAGAGAAAGAAAAGAAGAAAAGAAAGAGAAAAAGAAAGAAAGAAAGAAAAGAAAGAAGAAAAGAAAAGAAAGAAGAAAGAAAGAAAGAAAGAAAGAAGAAAAGAAAGAAAGAAGAAATTTGATGTAGAATAAAGATGAGAGGGGCTTCAGTCACATACCCTGCCTAGCAAGGAGAGGAGGCAGCAGTTGGGAGGCCAGGACCCAGGCCAGTTGTGGGGGCAGCAGAGACAGTGGAGATAGGGGAGCAGCTGAGTCGTCCAAGGCTGAGTCACTGATGCCCATATGGGGGGTGGGGGTGGGAGGAGGAGTCTCACCAGCCATTTGGAGGATGCCTGTTGGGTGGGTAAGAGCTGTGGGAGCACAGGCTGTGCTAGCAGTCAGGAGCATGTGAGCACAGACAGATGGAACCCAGGAGAAAGCATGTAGGGTGGAGGATGACACCCACAGGGGAGTCCCCGAAGGGCAGAGCCGGCTGCAAGGGCTGAGAATAAGGCTCTGGATTGGCTCAGCCAACAGTTAGCTTCCTCCGGGGACTTTCAGAAGATACCAGAAAGTCTCTCCTCCAGCCTCCCTTTGACATGACAGAGCTTTCAGCAGCGGAGGAGTTGAGGAAGACCCCACTGCCTGCGACGGAGACGCCCCTTTACAGAAAGGAGCAGAACAGAAGAGAACAATCTGCATTAGCGGTTTGCTGGAGGAACCCAGAAGTGAGCTCAGCCGGGTGATAAGGGTTGCGTGGGCCACTCGCCCTGCATTCGTGATTCTTCCTCAGGAGCATCTTTTTCAGCATATCCAAGGGCTGCTGCACCAGCGCAGGAGAGACTGGATGAGCATGCTGCCTCAGTTTCCTCTTGGGACCATCAAGAGGAGCATGACCCCAAAGCCATGAGGACCATGCCTCTGGCCAGTTGAACTTTCTATGCTCTATGCCTAGGACTTGAACCCTAGGCCTTTTGAAGAGCCTCTCCCCTGTAACTTCTCCACAGCTTGTCCCCTGGACCCCCTCCTGTTGCTGGCATTTGGACAATCATAGAATGATAGTAATGCCCACAGCAAAATGGGGAGAGGGCCTAAAAGGGGAGCAATGGGCAGGTATTTATTTTGTCTGCATTAGGATGGAATATCAGTCACTATACATACATACATACATATATATAAATATATATATATATATATATATATATATTTGGTTTTTGGGTCACACCTGGTAGTTGCCAGGGGTTACTCCTGGCTCTGTGCTAGACATAGGTCCTGGCAGGCACAGGGGACCATATGGGATGGCAGGATTCGAACCACCGTTGGCTTTGGTCTGCTGCTTGCAAGGCAAACACCCTACTGTTGTGCTATATCTCCAGCCCCTATTAGTCACTATTTTATCCAGGAGCACCAACAATGTGAATGTCTGAATCAATGGCAGCTAAACACTCTCAAAGTTGATTTGCATGCATGTGAAAAAAAGAAAGTCCTCCAAAAACACTTTCTTCAGGATGAGAAGGGACCAATTGCTTCTATGGATTCACATTTCATTTCAAAAGCTAATATGACATGACAAATACTCCTCTTTTTTTTATGGTTTTTGGGCCACACCTGGTAACGCTTAGGGGTTACTCCTGGTTATGCTCTCAGAAATTGCTCCTGGCTTGGGGGACCATATGGGACGCCGGGAGATTGAACCTCGGTTCGTCCAAGGCTAGCGCAGGCGAGGCAGGTACCTTACCTCTAGCGCCACCGCCCGCTCCCCCCCCCCCACTAATACTCCTTAAGGCCACTTTATAGTGTTAACTATCAGGAGGAAGGAAGCCAGAAGATAATGCTCCTCAAGATTTTCCCAGAGGGGACCAGAGTGATAGTACAGTGGGTAAGGCACTTGCCTTGCACAAGGCCAACCTGAATTCCATCCCCAGCATCCCAGAGGGTTTCCTGAGTACCACTACAAGGACTGATTCCTGAGTGTAGATCCAGAAATCACCCCGGAGCATCCCTGGGGGTGGTTCAACAAACAACAAACAAACAAAAAGATTTCCCCAGATGAAGATTAGGAAAGATCTAGCTATGTCAAAACCTTGTTTGAAATGAGATACTCTTTTGTTTTTTAGAGACTGTTCAGCCCTTTTAAACTAGACCCACAGAGAAACAACAGTTCCCAAGAACTCAGTATCTCTGTGGGTCCCTGTGGAGTTCAGGAAGCTTTCATTCTTGTTGGTTGATTTGAAGGATAAGTAATCCCTTCAACCTCCACCTCAGTTCCCCCAGCTCCATCGAATGAATGCCGAGGGAGCATTCATTTGTCTTGGCAAGATTAAGCAGAGTGCAGTGGCATTTCTTCTAAACATGTCTTGATTTCCTTAAGTTTTATATTTCCTGCCCAAATCCTCCTCTTCCTTCTTGACATCCCTCAAGACACTGTGCAGGCCTGTAGATGAGGCCTGGAAATTTTTTCTTGCTCGGGTGAAGTTGTGTTACGACACTTTGAGTCCCGCCGTTATGTCAATATTTAGAAGTGCAATTTAGAAATGGCCCGAGTTCAAGTCCTTCTGTCGGGGAGCTAAGTCAGCAGACTGAAAAATTAATCCAGAGGAAGAGGCCCAAATACCCTTCCTTAAATCCAGAGAAATTGAATATTGTAAATAGATATTTTATTATCTCACCTCAAAGTACCATTGAGCTATACAAATGTCCCTTGGTCTGTGGTTCTGGGTCCTAAACTAAATATTGTATGTATGAAGTGAAAAGACCCAATGAAATCAGCTGGGACCTGCATTGTAAGACCCTCATAGTGGTTCTGCAAAGGATAAGAGATGTGTTTGTGTGGTTTGGTGACTATCTCCTTGTGTCCATCTCTCTGTTTTGAGGACCAAGGAATTTTAGAAAAGGGAAAAGAAAGCTACTCTAATAATGATTATACCTTGAGAGTAGCCCAAAGTAGAGAAGGCAACCAATAAGAAGGAAGAACCAGTAAATATAGATTAAGTAAGATGTAGGGACATGGAGCTTACTTAAATTCTTGGCATAATGAACAATGCTCGCTAACACAGTGGCTCTAGTCTTTACATTTCCTCTTCCGGTGACCATTAAATATAGAAAGGGACAAAATTCTCATTTTGTTTTTGTTTGTTTGTTTGTTTGTTTTTTGCTTTTTGGGCCACACCCAATGACACTTAAGGGTTACTCCTGACTATGCACTCAGAAATCTTTCCTGGCTTGGGAGACCAGAGGGGACGCCAGGGAATAGAACCACAGTTTGTCCTAGGTTAGCAGTTGCAAGTCAAGCGCCCTACTGCTCCGACCCTAAAACTCCCACTTTTAGGTGAGTTCATGATAAGAACTCTGGGACTTAGTGACTCTTGTGTGTTCTGCCATGTTAAGCCAACTACAGCCATGGAATGTGGGTAACTATATTTCAACCTGATGCTTCTTCCTCTACCTGGCTTTGGAATGGTGTTGGTGTTGGACTGTGGGTTCTTCTTTTGACCTCTTTATGTCATTAGCTTCCTGCTTCCTCTCTCCTTGGCTGAGCAGAGTGAGGCTGGGTGCAGAATTAGAGGGTGGGCATTCAACACATCACACAGGGCTTGTCACACAAAAGGTGGTTTTGTCTAGATAACCAAGGAGACACACGTGGGCCACCAATTAGGGATGAGCACTCACTCATTCTCTGCACTTTCTCCTTTCCTGCCACCATAAGTTCCCAACAACTTTTCATTGAGCTGAACTTGGGTCTACACTTAGAGGATAATAGGCAGTTTAGATCTCAAAGTGCTAATTTCTGATTGGGTGGAGAGATTTCTTTACTTTTGAATCAAATGATTCACATAGAATTACTGTCTAGTTGATTAAGGATAAAGCTATCTTGCAATGATAGAAGCATCTAATTCAACTGGCTGCCTGAAAAGGGCGGTGTGGGGGGGGGGAATAAACCACTAAGGGCAAGGTAGGAAAGGAGCAAGGAAAGTCCAGTGTCTCAGATAAAAAATTTTACTGGCACTGGGGTGAAGGGAGGAGGCTTCATTTCCAAGCAGAATTTTGTGTGGCAGATGCAACACTGGAAAAGGTTTTAGAGACCTACATGTCTAGACCTGGTGTCTAGAAACATCTCCGACAGACTTAACTGACCCATTATATTTATACTACTTTCATGGGCGTATTATCATGGCAAAAGCTGTCAGTTTTATCTTGTTTTCACTATCATTGGCTCTCAAAAAGTTTTTGAATTCTCATGTCTTACCAAGCTAGTGGCTGTTCTCAATGATAGCAGGAATTACCTCAATCACAAGCCAATTCCTAGCCATGATCAACATAGTATCAACACATGTAAGACTCAAACACAGGGAAAACTAGGCCAAGGTGTGAGTGAACATTAGCTCAGTTCATTACCTCGATGGATCTGAGACCAAGCGTAGGTCTAACATGTAGATTTAGGTCAGGCAAATATTTGCTATTGCCAATAGGAGGGATCTATTATTGCTGAATTTTCCCATAATATCACCAGCTTGACTTAACATTAGGTTTTAAGTGGTTTGTCATATCACAGCCAGAAGATACATGGGTCAGTATGTCCTTTCCTGCTTTCAGTGTTTGCCAAGCAACAATCTTTTTATTTTGGAAAACTGATTCTGGGCCAGAGAGATAGCACAGGGGTTAGGGAGCTTGCCTTGCATGTTGTCAATGCTGATTCAACCTCTGGCACAACCTCTAAAGGAGTCCAGGGGTTACTTCTTAGCACAAAGACAAGAATAGCCCCTGAATACTGCTGGGTATGGGCCAAATTTTCTGCTTCCAACCTGCCACACTTAAATGAAGACACATAAAATAATGATGAATTTCTTTATTTCTAGAAAAACATACTTGCACATACTTCACTTGGGATTTTGCACTTACAATATGCCAGAGATGAGAACTTCCAAGTGGTCTTTGACATGGTAGCACAGATGCCTATAAAATAAGATTGCTGTGAAGTTCTTATGTGCTGGGAATATGTATTATAAACTCCCAACATGTCCTGTTCACCCTAAGTTCCTCTCATTAATATTGTCTGGCAAAGGTAGGCTTGAGTCAAAATTCTCTCTAAGATTCTTTGGGTTGACTTCATCTTGGAGTCCTTCCTTTGTATGCTGAATGACACTGGGAATGCCTGCATGAGTGACATACTTGCCCTGCTACAGCAAGAAGATCCCAACTTCACCTTTCAGGTTTGATCTATCTCAGAGCAAAAACCTTCATAGGGTTCTACAGGAACTTTCCGCAGAAATGGTAGCGGTGCTGCTGCTCTGAACAGCTGCACTCAGTAGCAACACCTACAGTTTCCAAAGGTCCTCATAGCTCTGTCACCATATCCATCCTCCCTCTGCATGTGGTCATCCCTCAGAGCATGTGCTAAGGTGCAAAGACAGAGCCAATAAGGTGAGTTGAATTTGTAGAATTGCAAATGCAAAAACCATCATGCAGTTGTCTCCCAGGATGGGGCTATGGGAAACCACAGAAATTATATAGAGAGATGGGGGACACATCTAGCAGTGCTCAGGATATATTCTTGGCTCTGTGCTCAAGGATCACTCCTAGTGGTGCTCAAGAGACCATGTGGTGATGCTGGAGATGAAATTGGGGTTGGTCATGGACAAGGCAAGTGTCTCAACTATGCTATATCTTATCCCAAGCATTATGGTGTTTGTGAGGGACCCACACCTGGCGGCGTTCAGAGGTTACTCCTGGATCTATGCTCAGAAATCACTTCTGGCTGGCTCAAGGAACTAAATGGGGTAACAGGGATTGGTCCCAGGTCAGTTTCATGCTCCCCTCTGTACTATTGCTCTGGCCCACAGAATGATTTTTTTCTATTTTGATTTATGTTAAGGCTATATATGGAAGTATTCAGGTTTTACTCCTGGTTCTGTACTCAGTAATTACTCCTGAAAGTGCTCAGAGAACCATATGGGATTCTGGGGATCAAACCCATGTTGGCTGTGTGCAGGGCACAAGACATAACTGCTGTCCTATCGCTCTGTATCCAAAGCATAAGTAGTTTCTAGAGTGTTCCATTGACTTTGGGTGAAGCACAGTGGATAATAGTCAAGTGACCACATTTTGTAGACGCATGTGACCTCATGCAGTTAACTGTCCACGGCATCTCTCAGAGCTGCAACAAGCCCAGCTCCTTTGCTCACTGGCTCATCTTCTAGGTTCTCCTGCAAGAAATTCCAAACCTCCTTAAAGATTTGCCCAAATACCCACAACACACACAAGGAAGGAAGGAAGGAAGGGACATGGATGAGGTTTGGGAGCCTGTGCTCCAGTATGAGGGGTTGAAAACTGAGGTATCTCTGGATGGGGCCAAAAGATAAAGTCCAACCAGCTTTGGTGTGAAAGGCTTGTGAGCTTCTTGCTGGTTTTGAGCAGATCTGACAGGCTATAACCCAGGAGGGGTTTGTAGCAGGCATGCCCAGCTTCCTCTGCAGGGACCAGCCCTACTTGAGCCATTTGCAAGATGATCTGAAATCACTTGTCTCATCCCAAGGTGCTGCTGTTTACTTGCACCAAAGGGCACCTAGGGTCGACATTTCAGGGATGCTCACTCAATTTTTCCCAGATCTCTGGGAACAAGGCAGCCTGTCTCAGGGACCATCTGAAGCTTCCATGCACAAACTGCAATGAAAACCCCTCCTTGGGTGTCCCATAGTCTCTTCTGAAAGCAAAGGCCAGACCAGGAGTCATTTTCAGGGGACTTTGGTAAAATTCGCTCTACTGAACGGTGGCTGCATATTAAAGCAATTGTCTCCTGGCTGTCTCCTGCTTTGGCACACTAGGCTAGCTTCAGAGGTCACCTCTGCTCACCACCAACTCAGAAGAATCCAGCAGGACCCAGCTGCCAGGCCTGGTCTCAAGCCCAGGGGCCCACCAACCCTAGAAGGAAGGTCTAAGAGATCAAAAGCTCTGTTTCCACCCCCAAGACTTGTTCCCACATGTTCCAGCACCTCAGATGTGTTTTCCTGGAAAAGGTTACATGTTTCTATGAGAGTTAATTGGCTTAACCATTTTAATAAGCTCTCTGGAGACATTCTACACCTGTCTCCTATCACATAAAACCAGCTCACAGGGTTATTGTTACAGGATGTGCCAAAGTTGGCAGCTGAGTAGCCCCAGGAAGGCGCGTCCTGACGGCAGAGAAGTTTGCAGAAATGGAACTTTTATGAGCTTCCCTTGGTGGTCCTAGGGGAGAGTCGCCAGCAAGCCAAGATCACTTGGGAAAGTAGGGGTAAAATGGAAAAGAACGCAGAAAGCTAGTGGCTGGAGGACAGAAGGCCAGACCTTGTGGGGGCTGATGTTTTGGTTTTATGCAGCTAACAAAGAGACAGATTTCAGGGTTATGAGTTGGAGCAGGTCCCACCTCTGCATGTAGGGCACCACCCCCATCAACAACATCATAGATTTGCATGGAGTTATTTTTTGTCTTTTTGTTTTGTTTTACACTTTTCAAAACACCTTACAATATCTTTCTATATATTTTGAATTGCAGTTGAAGTCATACTGTGACCATATTTTTGATTCTTGGCAGGCCAGGATGGGGGTGATGAGTAAAGAGATTTATTAAATTCATTTTCTGACATTCAAGTTAATTGTCTAAAAAAAAACTGCATCAAAAAAAAAAAAGGTTTTGCATGATTCTCTCTGCTTGATCTGGCCTGTGTGCTAACTCTTGAGTTTTCTCCATGAGGAGAGATTTATTAGATTGGCGAAGATGATTGTACCCAGCCTGAGGTGGGGTTGGTTGGATGAAGGAGAGCAAATAAAGATAAGAGCAGGCTGGAAAACAAATGAACCCTAATTAAGAGCAATTCCCTGTGAAGTTCAATGAGGAAATAAGATGTCAGAAAGCCAAACCCCACCTGCAGAGACTGTGAAACTAGAATCTTACTCCAAAGTTCCCCAAGGATCACAAATAGGTTCATGAAGGTTTTGCCTTTGTTGTTGTTTCTGTCCACAAATACCCTCCAGAGAGACCTAGAAATCCCTGTTCTCCTCAGTCTGTACGGGGTCAAGCTGCATGAACCCAATTCACCAGATGCCCATTCCAAGAGATGTGAACAGGCCTAGAGCCAGTGGCCTGTGAATGAAGCAACCACCCACATGTATTGAGTGAACCTATGGCATTAACCAGGAAAGGTGCCCATATTCTTCTGGTGAGAGAAAGATCTTCAGGGGTCCACATACCTCCCTCAGAGAAATATCTTCCGGTATCCACAGAAACCCGTCAGAGAGATAGCTCCCAGAATCTACAAACCCCCTCCAGGATTCCATAGAACCCCCTCAGAGAAATATCTCCCAGGATCCACAGAAACACCCTCCCCAGTCTCTTCAGCTCCACTAAAGACTATAAAATAGCAGACAAAACACCCACAAAGTCACCTAGTCATTAGCCTGTGTCAATTATTATCTAACACCCCCAACTTCACTCATTTCACATCCTCTGGCATCATCATGGCCATTCTGCTGTCTGTCTCAAGACTTTGGGGCTTACCCAAGTAGAAGTGAGGTGAAGGCTTTTGGTCTTTAGGGAATCTCCTCAAGGAGTGGCCATTCTGGGTAAAGTTAGTAAAGGTTGAATGCTTGCTTCTGCTTTTGCCTATTTGGGTATTGGTCTATCTAGTCCGTTTTCAGAGAAACATGGTAGTATGTGGCACCTCCCCCCATATTAATTGTGCTTTCAGGATTTGCCTTTACTGTATCTCTGGTGGGTTAAGACACATCTTTTCAGCCATGATTCGTCTCTTAGAAAAGAAAGTCAATGGTAAGATCTCACTTGCTCTATGCTCACTGTTCTCTCTCTTTCTCTCTCTCTCACTCTCTCATCCTCTTTCTCTCTCTCTCCCTCTCTCTCTCCTTGCATCAAGTGTGGGGCAACTCCAAAAAAAAATGAGTGAATCACACAATTGTCAGTCATACACACCCTGCCCCCCACAACCTGAAGGCGCATCTGCTCTCTGAATACTGCAATATCATGGTCCATGTTCAGGGTCCTAGTTCAAGGGTCTTCAAACTGCTCCCAGAAATTTCCAACAGCAAGATTATTCTAAATATAATTAAATTAAGAATTCTCACTGTTCATACATATTGAGAAAGTTGTCCTGACTAAAGCAGGCCCTTTTTTTGTTTCATAGAAGGGAACTCTTTAATTACCAAGAATCTTCTGGAAGTGTGTTGAGCCAAGAACGAATAAGCCCCTCTGGCATCAAACAAAGGGATAGTGCAAATTCTTGCTGTCAGCGCTGAGAAAATGAATGCAACTCCTGACAGAGTCACAAAATAATTTTTTAATCAAATCATTCCTAATGCTTTCTTTTCAATTATTTAGAAAAAAATTATTGAGGTGTCAGCTGAAGCCTTATTTAAGAATTTATGATGATAATTCCCTGTGGGGTTTGGCATTCAAAGAAGTAGTTCAAAGAATTAAATGCCATTGTCATAATGATCTACTTCCATTTCCATCTACTTATTTATGTGAAAAACATTTTTTATACTCAGATCTCACAAACAGCAATGAAATAGATTTTGAACTTGTCTCATTTTAAAGACCTGTCAGATTGGTTCCTAAACAGGTAAATGGATATTTCAAAGTATCCCTCTTAATATGAAATACACTTCTAGTCAAATGTGACTTTTTAATGTTTAAAATTCATTTATTTAAATGTAGGGATTTCCTCTTGATACATGGATAGGGTAAATGGTTAAAAAAATAAAACACTTCAGCAACAACTAAAAAAATCAATTATGGGGGTTTGTATGTGAGAACTCAGAGACATTTCAACTCAGAGACAAGAGAAATTGAGAAATGGAATACCTGGCAGAATGTGTCCGCTAAGTACTGGCCTCAAAAATGGTCCTTGGGGGCCCGGAGAGATAGCACAGCAGCATTTGCCTTGCAAGCAGCCGATCCAGGACCAAAGGTGGTTGGTTCGAATCCCGGTGTCCCATATGGTCCCCCGTGCCTGCCAGGAGCTATTTCTGAGCAGACAGCCAGGAGTAACCCCTGAGCATCGACGGGTGTGGCCCAAAAACAAACAAACAAAAAAAATGGTCATTGGGAAATTAAATAGCTTCTAACAATGTTATCTGGTGGAAGAAATGACAAAACTTAGATTTCACAGGTCATCTAGCAAAAGAGATGTAGAAAACAGGCTTTAGGCTAAAATAATACAAGCAACAGGGTAGGAGTAAGATTAAACTAGAAAGAGACAGGATAATCATTTCTCAAAGCCTAAAATAACCTTAATAAAGAAAAACCTGAGATTTGAATAATCTGGAGTGAGATAGTCAGTCCAGAGAAGGTGTTTGTCATGATCAAAAGCCAGTGTTCTCTAGCAAAATCTCATAACAAAAGCTATCCAATGATCTCTAGAATAGGATAGATTATATGCCACATATTTAGCTATGTAGCATGCCAGCATACAAAACACACAAAAAATGAAATATAGGAAAATAAGGCCTGCTTGAATGAATAATCAAAAAATAAGTAGAAAATAAATATAAATAAATAGAAAAGACTTAACTGAAAAAGTCAATAGGGACAAAAAAAAATCACAGGAAACAAATTCAAATTCATCAATGAACCAGATACCAGAGACAGACTTTGGACACAAGTGATAGTTGAGAGAACACACTGGTTCATTTCCAGAACACCCAGAAATGATCAATAAGCTCAAAAGTGCCATGCAAGCCAGGAAAGAATGTTGGAAGTGTTGGTTTGCATGGCACTTTTGAGCTTATTGATCATTCCTGGGTGTTCTGGAAATGAACCAATGTGTTCTCTCAACTATCACTTGAGAAAGTCTTGTAGAGCCGGAGGAAGTTATTACATGGGACAGTGGACTTTGGAAGTCAGATGACTCCACAGAGGTACTGGGATTGAGAAAGACCCAGTGAGGATTTGACTTTTCCCTGCTGCATTATTGCTGCTCCCATTCCTTTCTGTTCAGTTTGGGATTTGGGAGAGACCTTTGATCCCTGGCCTCATGAAGGATCTTCCTCCTGAAACCAAGAGCCAACTAGCCTGAAGAGAGACATTCCTTCTTTTTTTATTTTTTATTATTTTTTATAATATCTGTATTTACACACTATGATCGCAAACATGTAATGTTTGTAGTTTGTTTCAGTTATTAAAAAAAGAACCCTCTCCTTCACCAGTGCAACCTTCCCACCACCAATGCTCCCATCTCCCTCCTCCCCCACATCCTGAGACAGACATTCTATTTTTCTCACTCACTACTATTGTCATGATAGTTGTTAGTGTACTTATTTCTCTAACTGCACTTACCACTCTTTGTGGCAAGTAAGCTTCATGTCATAGGCCGATCCTTCCAGCCATCATCTCTATTATCTCTGGGTATTATTAACATGCTGTCTTTTATTTTTCTTAAATCCCACAGGTGAGTGAGACTATTCTGTGTAAGACAACACTTCATATGGCTGCTTTTCAAATGCAGGTCTTGAACCAGGGTAGACAATGAAATCAATCTATGGTCACCAAGTCATAGTTGTGGGGAGAACAGCACACAGCAGATCAAGAAAGTATTCGTGTGCATTATTGACCAAGTGCCTGCTTCTGCACTGTGTCACAAGGCAGTAGAAATAGATTGCCAGGGGTGACAGATACAAAGTTGAAACATGTTCATATGAAAAAACTCTGCTGCTTGTCCCCCAACTTCCAGCATTCTTGTTTGAAGTCTGTGTCTTGTTAATTGCCTTGATAAGAAGGTCTCTACCTGCAATTAATTACGTGGTGATGACAACTCCCCTGATTTGCCCCCGACCTAAATAAAAATGCATCCCAGGAAGTTTGGAAAGGCAGAATTTTCACGGTGGTTAATAATGAACCTGTCAGGAGAGCAAGTTCCTTTTTATATCAAGTTACAGAAAAGCTTTCTCTTCGACTTACAAAAAGTTGGATTTACTTTGACTTAACTGGCATTAATGTCTAATTCTATTACTTATGGTCAGAGAATATGGTTTGTGGCTTATAAAACATGTGCTTTTTTTTTTATTAGACGCTACTGAGCTTTTTCTCTGTGAGCTTAAATAGGATTCCTTTTTCCAGCTGTTTGTTTAAAAATAATGCACTTTTTGGAGTCAGAGCGATAGCACAGCAGGGAGGGTGTTGCCTTGCTTACAGCTGATCCAGGTTTGATCCTAGGCATTCCTGAGCCTTTAAGCTTTCCAGAAATAATATCTGAGTGCAGAGCCAGGAGTAACCTCCCAGAACCACTGGATATGGTCCAAAAAAAAATAAATGCACTTTTTATAAGAATAAAATAAGATGTGTAGAGCTATTAAACTCAGTGCATTGACACTAACATTCAAATGCTCTAGATCTTTATATACCTATAACATAACATCTATTATTTTGATATCATTCGGGGGGGATAGTTTCCCAAGTAGTGCTCAAAAGACCTGTTTGTGTTACCCCACAATATTTGACCACAATTCTAGAGCCAGAAAACAATGCTGGTTGGGTCTGTAGTACCATAGACCATGAGGGCCATCTTGGTAGTATTGAGGGGCAACTAGGGTCCCACCTAGGAATCAAACTTGGTACTATCTCCCTTGTCCTCATTTTGTTTTGTTTTGGGGCCAAATTGGGTGGTGCTCAGGGCTTACTCCTGGCACTGTACTCAGGAATTAACTCCTGGTGGGATTTGGGGGCCCTATGAGGTTCTGGAGATCGAATCCTGGTTGGCCACATGCAAAGCAAGCACTCTATCAATTGTACCATCTCTCCAGCCTTCTGGCTTTATTCTTGCTATCATGAACTACCTTTAAGTCAATTCTCACTGCAATTTTTCCCCTTCTATTTTCAAGTTTCCTTTAGATGTGTGTGATTGTGTGTACGTTGTGTATTGTGATGTATGAACAATCAGATACCATCCATCTATGGATTTGTAGTTGTTGCAGGTTTTTTGGGAGCTCAAGTGTCACACAGTTGACATAACTAATCTTTGGATTTTGCCTTTGGATTTTTGTTGTTGTTGTTCTTAATTTACACTTTGGTGTCTTTTAGTTCGAGTGTATAATTTGTGCTCTTCAGTAAATTTTATTTAGATAATTTTCAATTGTAGAGTTGAAAGTGATATATTTCCATTTATTTGGAAAGTGATAGATTTAATTTTCTCTTTAAAAAATATATATACCTGGGGGGATGGGGGGAGAAATTCCTCCCTAGGCATCCAAAAACTACAGAGGCTCGGCTAGGCTCAGAACACTCCACATGCCAGGATTTCGTGGGCTTTTGACTGGTATGATGGGGGCTCTGGGCAGGACAGCTAGCCATAGGACCCCTGGGCTGACCACTTAGTCCAGGTGAACAAGATTCCCCCCACACCAGGCGGGTCTTCAGGGCCACGCCTGGTTAATCGGGCCCTGGGGGGAGGGGGTGAGAAATTCCTCCCTAGGCATCCAAAAACTACAGAACCGCGCGGGGTATTCAAAATATTCCTTATTCTTATGTTATGTTTTCTGTATACAGAATGTTTATTTTGTATTCTGCCCTTTCCCACAACCCTACAAAGCTCTTTTTTACTCCTTAACTCTCTAACCCCCTCTCAAACATCACTAACCTACTTTACTCTTTTTAATTTCAGTAGTGTACAATCCTAATCACAGTCCAAAGCTGTGCATTGTGTGTGACAACCCCAAACTGTTTCAAGATACATAAAATGGACACGTATTTCTTTAGAATATTTTGTGTTTTTTCTCTGACAGCTATAATTCTTACTAAATGTTGTCTTATACAGTGATGATTCTAACCACTTTTTATCTTCTCTTTTTGAGCTGTTTAACAAGGAATTTTGGTGGAAGAGTCCCCCAGTTTAATGCTTATGATTGAACCATGTCATGGGAATCATTGTAATTGTTCTTATGGCCCCCATATGCGCCAATAACACCATGTGGCATTGCTTCTTATTTGCATAGGCACATTAAAATGGGAAAATACTATACATACAAATAAGATCCTATCTAATAGAGATTGGAACACACAAATCTTGTAGTGCAAAGGGACCTTACACCCTGAACATTGACATAACGACCTGGCACAGACCTCAGAAGAAAGGGCATAATCCATTCTCCCCTGAACCAGGAAAGCCATCCACGAAACATCCAGGCTGGTCTATAACATCATCTGGAAGCAATCCTCTACCACGGAAGACCTACACTGCTCAGACTTTGACCTGCTCAAAAGAGACTTCCCTTAACACTGAGAAGACTTAACAACAACAACGACCTGCTTACAGGACAGGGCTCCCTGCATTGCCCTTTGATTGTGAGGTGAAAGGAGAGGATGCTCCACATCCTGACTTCAATGTAAGATATGCAGATTCCAGGATCTTTAATACAGAAACATGATACCAACAACAGAGACTGTGTGAAAAATAAAAGTGTGTTGGCACTACAGACAATGTATTGGATTGGACGATCTAGCTTGCCTGGAGCCTAGACTTGGTCTTGTGCCAGGAAACTTCAGGGGTCTGGTCTCTTTGTACTTAGGCCAAGGTTATTTCTTTCCATGTCCCTCATATTTTGGTGGGCCTATGCAAACAACAATTGCCACTCTAACACCATTTTTACTGTGCTCCTTTGACTCTAATCCTTAAAAAGAACTCACTTAAAATTTGAGGTTAACTTAAGCTAATATGCATGTATATGGAAATGTAAGAAAATACTATGCCGGGGCCGGGCGGTGGCGCTCGAGGTAAGGTGCCTGCCTTACCTGCGCTAGCCTAGGAGACGGACCGCGGTTCGATCCCCCGGCGTCCCATATGGTCCCCCAAGCCAGGAGCGACTTCTGAGCGCATAGCCAGGAGTAACCCCTGAGCGTCACCGGGTGTGACCCAAAAACCAAAAAAAAAAAAAAAAAAAAAAAAAAAAAAAAAAAAAAAAAAGAAAATACTATGCCTGTAATGTTTAAGGAGTTACATAAGTTTTATGGCTTTAGATTGCCTTGTGTACTGTTAAGAAATATTATAATGTGTTACAATCTGGGGACTTGAGGAACAAAGTAATTGTACATGTATTCTGTCTTATTTATCTTAATGTTCTTTGGCTGAAATTTCAAAGTTAAGATATCAACAAGGGGACTTCTGAGAATTATGTTATGGGTGATTGTCCTTCCACTGTAACTTTACCTTGTCCTCTTTCTTTGCACCCTTGTTCTCATAATTAAAAATAAAAATTAAAAAAAATATATATAAAAAGAAAAAGACACACAAAAAAAGATAAAAAAAAAATATATATATATATATATATATATACATATAGGGGCCAGAGAGATAGCATGGAGATAGGGCGTTTCCTTTGCATGCAGGACAGTGGTTCGAATCCCTGCATCTTATGTGGTCCCCCGAGCCTGCCAGGAGCAATTTCTGAGCATAGAGCCAGGAGTAACCCGAGTGCTGCCAGGTGTGACAAAAAAAACAAAACAAAACAAAACAAAACATATATATTCAGGAGCAATAGCACTGTACAGCACTGCTAGTACAGGTAGGGCATTTTTCTCATACACAGACAATATGGGTTCCATCTCTGACATCCCATATGATCCCCCGAATTTGCCAGGAGTAATTGATTTCTGAGTGCAGAGCCAGGAATAACCTGACCACCGCCAGATGTGGCCCAAAAACTAAGACAAAAATATATTGTTTAATGCTTCTTGAATATTCCTCTTATTTTTCACCTTACTGATATTTCACTGATTTTGAAGCCTTGTTCATCTTCCTTTGGTGATTTAGAAGTTATGCATGCAACTTTTAAAAATATTTCAGAGTTTTAAATCAATGTCTAGATAGTCGTTGTCCCATTCCTTCAAAAATAAAAAACATTTTATTTCCCTGATATTTTTCCATAATTTTTGCTGAGTTAATTGTGTACTTTAGATTTTTTCTTTTTTTTTTTTTTTGGGAGGGGGCACACCCAGTGATGCTAGGGTTACTCCTGGCTCTGTGCTCAGAAATCACTCCTGGCAGGCTCAGGGACATATGGGACATATGGGACACCAGGGAGCAAACGCAGGTCCGTCCTGGGTCAGCTGCATGCAAGGAAAATGCTCTACCCCTGTGCTATTGCTCCTGTCCCTCAATAAAGTATTTTTTACACCTGAATATAGATTATTTACTGTTAATCCTGTTTCTCCTCTTTATTGTTTACCACTGAAAACCTCGTCTTTCCTCTTGAATTCTTCCATTTTTACTGTACTGTAAACTTAAGTAATTTTTGATAGTGTGAAAATTCCAATGTCTGTTTTTGCATGTTTGAAATTTCCAGAGCTATTTGAAGGTAATATCTAAACGTTGAGTGTGAGATAAAATTCCAAGATGACTTTCTCCTGGTTCTTGCACCATGATAATGTCAACATGGCTTCACCTTTTGTGTTTGTTCCTGATTTGTAAAATGGAGGATGTTGTCTTACAAATCCTTAATGCATTGATTTTTTAGACATATTGATTTAATACCATTCTTACTGAGGTTAGATTGGTGAAACAATTATTCCAGTATTCTTGGCTAATCAAATACTTTCTAATACTTGATTTTAGAATAAGTAAAGGTATCTTTGATGAATTACTGGTTAGACAAAAAAAGTAGAAAAAAATAGTGGTAATTAAGAGATATATTTATAAGCAGGTTAATATTTTGAGTAAATGTGTAAACACAAACATTGGCTATTTTTGCTGGTCCTTGTTATAGGATATTGGTCTGGCAGAGAAATGACATTTGAGAATCTCTGTTCCCATTCAACAAAATTTAGTGACATAGCGACAAAGGAGTAATAAGTTCTTCCATTTCAGGAAAATAAATACAAAATTATCTATCTTGCTTCTTTCCTAACATAGACATTGCATCTGTACCTGGTCCATGAAAGAAAATAACCACTTACCCCCTGGTTTCCTCTTAGGGTGTGAGGTTGAGATTCTTGGCATCAGACCGACTTACTGTCTAGAATATCAAATGGTCCCCACAGACATTAACTTTGCCAATGCCGTCAGTGATGCTCTAGACTCGCTCAAGTAAGTGTCCACAATTGCTCTTCAGATCGTCTTTTTTTTTTCCTGCTTCTGGGACCAAAAGTGAATTAAAAGTGAATTGATTGCTCAGCATTAGAGACAACATTGTGTGTCTCAAAGGGTGATGTGCCTTAAGGTGGCGACTATTAACTGAGCAGAGAATAATTGTGCTAAGTCATTTCAGCCAGACACTGTGTTGAAATGTTAAATTGGGTGACAGACATCCTCAGAAATTTGGGCCTTCCTTCCTTCCTCCCTTCCACCCTCCTTCCTTCTTTCCTTCTTTCTTCCCTCCCTCCTTCCTTTTCCTTCTGCCTCCCTCCTTCCCTTTCTTCCTCCCTCCCTTTCTTCCTTCTTCCCTTCCTTTCTTCCTGCCTCCCTCCTTCCCTTTCTTCCTTCCTCCCTCCCTTCCTTCTTTCCTTCCCTCTTTCCTTCCTTCTTTCCTTCCTTCCTTCATCTTTTTCTCCCACCTTTTCTCCCTTCCTTATCTCCCTCCTTCTCTCTTTCCTCCTACCTTCTCTTTCTTCCTTCCTTCCCTCCCTCCTTCTCCACCTTCCTATCTCTCCTTCCTTTCTTCCCTCATTCCTCCCTCCCATCCTCCCTTCTCTCTTCCTTCCTCCCTTCCTCCCTCTCTTCCTTTCTTCCTCTTTTCCATGATTTACAAAGTTATTGATATTTGAGATATAGGCATATAATATTTCAACAAAATCTCAGCACAAATTTCCTCCATCAGTGCTCCCATGGCCCTTCCCCCTCACCCCCTAAAACTTTAATGGGCACATTACGAAGATTGGTGGTTGCAGCTTAGATCCCATGTTTTTTGAGTCTGTGCTTTGGATGTAGAGCTGGAGCAGTCTCCCATATCCCCAATATAAGCAAAGCCCCAACCCCCATTCTCCCCATTACTTCCCTTTCTCATTTTCTTCCTTCCCACTTTGATTTCTTCCCTTCTCTGTCATCCTCCCTCAGCTCTAGGCCAAGGATGATCTAGGCATCCCCTTTTATTCCATGGTATTTCCTCACCGAGTTATTTACTTTATGAGATCATCCTGTATCTGTCTTTCTTCTTCTGGCTCACTTCACTCAACATGAGATCTTCCAATTCCAATTGGGTTGCAGGAAATTGCGTGATTTCATCATTGCTTGCAGCTGCCTAGTCTTCCATTGTGTGTATCTACCACATCTTCACAGTCCATTCATCTGTCATTGGACAGGTTGGTTCTATCTCTCAGCTACTGTACTAAGTGCAGCCACGAATAATGGTTTGCATATGTCCACTGAATGAATGTTTTTATGTCTTGGGGGTAGATGCCCAAAGATGGAATTTCAGGGTTCTAAGGAAATTCAACCCTAAATTGAGGACTCTCCATAGTGTTTTCCATGGGGTTGAACTACACAATATTCTTGCCAGCAGTGGCTGAGAGTTTCTTGTTCACCACATCCCATAAATTTCCATTTTTAACAGTGCTTCCTCACATTCACAGAGAGCTAGAGTTGACTTGCTCTAGAGATTGTATTTTCTTGTCACAAAAACATCACTCTAGAGACAGACAAGATAGACCAAAGGTTTAAGCCTTTGCCTTGCAAGTTCTCCTCTCTTTCCCCCTTTTGTCCATTCCTTCCCTTTTCTCCACCTCCACCTCTGTCCCTTCCTCAGTCTCTGCCTCTGTCTCTGTCTCTCTGTCTCTTTCTCTAAGCCTCTCTGTGTTGTCTCTCTCTGTCTCTCTTCTCCTTTCTAACCTTTCCTTTTGGGAGGAGATTGTGAGCAAAGGCATAGCAGGGGGTGCTTGTCTGGGTGGAGAGAGCCTGGGAAAGGTTGCAAAATGCCCAGTTATGTATTTTCCACCTCCAAATGGGTTCAATTGCTGACATTTCCCCCCTTATCATCAAGGTTCTGGCCCAAACAGAAGTTTTGACAGAATGGGATTTCCTCAAACCCATGTTACATGGTGGCAGCTGGACCTGACCACACACTGACCCTCACCTTCCTTGGGCTGCACAGAGTTAGGATTCTGGGGTTGCCTGCTGATGTCAAATTCTAACCTGGAGTTTGGAAGGCCCCTGGAGGTTGCCTGTGGGGTGGGACACATTCTTATTATTGCCAGTTAGACCCTCCCTAGTGAGCTCTGTGCTTCAGTGGACACACTCATAGGTTCTGCTCATAAAGGGAAAAAAGGATCATGAGCTGTGACTGTCCCTTCCCAGCTTTCAGCAACCATGGATCTGAAGGCAACCTCAGAGTCCTGCCAATGGGCAAGGTCCTCTGAACAACATCCTCCAATTGTTTGGGTGTCATGAGCAAGAGTGCAAAGGGTGCATGTGTTCTCTGATGCTGGTCCCCAGAGTGCTCAGGAATGGGGGAGCCTTGCTGATGATGCTATGGGACACCCACCTTGCTGATTGATGTTCAGCTCTTGCCTGACATCTGGAGCAGGAAGGAGCCAGCCATGACTCCTCAGAGACCTGCTGTCTGGATGTTGTCTTAGCTGTGTCTTTCTCCTGAATCCCTAGGAGTGGCCGGGCTGACCTGGCCGCCATCTACCATGAGCGCATTGATGTGGAGGGTCACCACTATGGCCCTTCATCCCAGCAGAGGAAGGATGCCCTGAAGGCAGTGGACATAGTCCTACAGCACATGACCAAATGGATCCAGGTAAGCCTGGCCATCGGCCTGTCCTTCCATCATGGAGTTCCCCAACTTCCATGAAAGGTCAGCGTTCTTGGCCTTTACTCTCTCTGTTGATCCCCAGGTCTCTTCAGCTAACCAGAGGGTTCTTGTGGGCTTTAAGAGACATAACCAGGCTCATGTCCTCACAGGCAGTGCTGGGTTAGAAAATTTCCTGTCACGGAACAAGCTTGTCACCTGTGTGGTGACCTGGGAGTCTGAGGGGTCTCTTCCAGACTCTGCCATACTTTTGTTGAATGACTTAAAGAAGGTCGTGGTGGTTCTCTCTCCTCCATGATTCAAGTGAAAATTGTGGCAATTTTCTATTTATGGGCAATAAGCAGAGGACGGTTCATAAGACAGCCTCTGGCTTCTCTGTGCAAAAGACTCTGGCATCAGGGCCATTGAAGGCCCAGAGTGATGCCCTCACTGCCCTCCTGGTTCACCCTGCCTGTCCCTGTGGCAATCACCCTCATTTTCACAATCCAAAGACTTCTTTGTTGATCTGCTCATTGACTTTGGTTTATCCCATCAGTGAGAGGAAACAGCTGGACTTTCACTTCCTGGTTCTTTCCAAGAGCTTCATGCTCTCACGCCCATCTAGTTGTGAGCAAAGACAGGCTCAACCTGGCTCAAGCCCGGAGCTTTCTTAGCAGGATGTATAGACCACAGCTGTTCTCTCCAGCTATGGTGGATCACGTTTGAGTGTTTGTGGACCAGGTGGCGAGGAACCCGGAAGTGCAAATGCTCTTGTAGTTTCACACCTTGCTCTCCCTGGAGTGAATATCTGTATCACATGGAGCTTGCAGTTTAATTTTATAAAGAATCTCTAGATCTTTTATTTGTGGGGTCTATATCCAGGAATGTTCCTCCAAGCAGTGAACCAGAGTTCCATCTCTCGTCTCTCTGGCCAAGGAAACAGCACCTTTGCCTTCTGATTTTTTTTTGTTGTTGTTGTTTGTTTGTTTGTTTCTTTTTTAGTTCCAAGTGAGGGCATTGTGGCAGTCCTGGTCCTAAGTCAGCGGGAATTTATGTTTCACATATGTAGAATAGGCGAGCAAGAGTTATTCCCTTGACCACTGGAGGTGATGCCAAGAGCAGAAGAGTTAAAAATAAAAAAAAGAGGTGACTCAAAACTTTTTGCACCATTTCCTGGCCAGAAGGGGCTGTAGGCTTCTCCAAAAACCCCTCCCTGAGGGGCTCCTGCAGGGAATCAGCCACGTCTCTCCCCAGGGCAAAGTGAGATCCTGGTGTCCTCATGACCGCCTTTGTCCACCCCAGGAACGGAACCTGCAGGATGACCTTGATGTCATCATCTTTTCCGACCATGGTATGACAGATATTTTCTGGATGGACCAAGTGATTGAGCTAAGCAAGTACATCAACCTAAGCCATGTGCAGCAAGTGAAGGACCGAGGCCCCGTGGTAAGCCTGTGGCCGGTTCCTGGGAAACATGCAGAGGTAAGAAGGGTCCTTTGAGGAAAGGGGATGGGAGGCCCAAGCACCCCTCTGTCACCCCCACTTGGAGTGGCATCTTTCTCTGGAAGTGGCCCTTTCACTGGTGTGGCCCTTAGAGCCTTTGTGAGCAACCCTGAATCTCCCACCATGAAGGGCCCTGCCATCATGGTTTCACATCATCCCAGATCTCAGACATGAGTCCAGGAATCTCTCCTTGTGGAGCTAGTAGAACTAAAATGAGATGGAGGGGCTAAAGTGATTGTACAGTGATAGGCCACATGCCACTGATCTATGACAGACCCGAGTTCAATCCTTGGTATTTCATATGATCCCCTGAGCCTGCCAGAAGCGATTTCTGAGCAAAGAGCCAGGAGTAACCCCTGTGTGCCACCAGGTATGACCCCTCCTCCCAAAATATAATGGAGATATGCTGAGCTTTGCATATGACACCCTTTAGGGAGAAGAAGCTATTGGGGCCAGAAAGAGTGTGTGTGTGTGTGTGTGTGTGTGTGTGAGAGAGAGAGAGAGAGAGAGAGAGAGAGAGAGAGTGCATGCCAGAGAGAGACATATAGACAGAAAGAGAGACAGTGACAAAGAGACAGAGATAGAATCAGACGTAGAAAGACATAGAAAGAGAGCAAGGGGTTAAGACCTTTGCCTTGTACAAAGCTGACCGTGGTTCAATCCCTAGCACTCTGGACAGTCTCTCAGGCCCTACTAGGAATGGCCCCTGAACACAGAGCCAGGAGCAATCTCTGAGAACTGCCTGGTGTGGCCCCAAACCAAGAAGGAAGTAGTAACTCTTCTACTATTGGTCCAAATGTTCCTGGGAAGTCTGAGGACTTCTGGTGCAAAGAAAGAATAGTCCTTCTTTGTTGTTGTTTTTGGGGGGAGGGAAGTAGGTTTCATCTAGCAATATCAGGGCTTACTCCTTGCTCTGTGCTCAGGAATTACTCGGGTGGTGCTCGGGGATATCTGATATCAGGGACCAAACCTGGGGTTGCTGTGTCCAAGTCAAGTATCTCCCCCACTGTACTGTCTTGGGACTCTAGAAGGTTCTTTTGTTGGATAAGAGCAACCAGTTTGCTCTACTTTCATCAGGGACCTGAGATACTGATGAGGCTGAGTGAGAGAACAGGGGCCTCCTGCTTGCTTCACAGCGTCCCCATACTGCACAGTACCACTAGGGGTCCCTCTTAAACACGAAGTGAAGACTAATTTCTGAGCACCATCAAGTATGCCACCCTAAAAAACACACCTCAAAAAAGAGTTGAACTGGAGCCCAAGAGATAGCACAGTGGTAGGGCATTTGCCTTGCACGTGGCCAACACAGGACAGACAGTTGTTCAAATCCCGGCATCCCATATGATCCCCCGTACCTGCCAGGAGCAATTTCTGAGCATAGAGCCAGGAGTAACCCCTGAGCTCTGCCAGTTGTGACCCCCTCCCAAAAAAAGAGTTGAACTGGTGATGTGTGAGCAGAGGGTTGGGGCCCCAAATTGGTTCCACTTTTCTCCCTCAAGACCACTTAGCTTGAGGGCAGCTCCTGAGCCAGCCCCTGCATGTCTTTTCATGGCTGCATGTGTAGACTCTGACAGATTCTCCTTATTCCTTGGAGTTCACCCACCACCAGAGCCAGAAGCCTCATTTTTAAGCCTGTATAGTATTTTCTGGCAGAACCATACCACAATCTCTTTTTCTCTTCCACCATCACTGGACATGTGGGCTGACCCATTATGTGCCATCTGCCCCTCTACCCAACAACAGGGAATCTTATCCACAGCCTCCTGTTTCACCCCTAGGGGTTAACCTGTTAGATCTTTTTTTTTTAACCTGTTAGATCTTCATGTATATGAATCCTCAGTCTTATTACAAAACCCTTGTTTCCTGAGACATACAAGTAGCTCAATAATAGTTCTTTTTCTTTTGGGACTGTTGGGTCACACCCAGGGCTTACTTCTGGCAATGTGCTCAGGGACCATCTCAGTGATTCATCTAGGGGTTATATGGGGTTCCAGGTATCTAACTGGGATCAGACCCATTGCAAAGCCTTACCTCCTGTCTCCTTGCCTCAAATTTCTCATCTGTATGTAGATAAAGTTATGGAGTACTTGGGTGATTTCTTGAGTCCTCTAAAATCCTCCTTTCTTCACAGGTCCAATAAATCCTCACCCCTAACTAAGAAAGAGAATAAACAACTGACTCTTGTTGCTTTCCATGATAGATCTACAGGAAACTGAGCACCGTGGACCATATGACCATCTATGAGAAAGAGGCCATTCCTGAAAGGTTCTATTACAAGAAAGGGAAGTTTGTTTCTCCATTGACCTTAGTGGCAGATGAAGGCTGGTTCATCACAGAGGTAATGAGAAATTAGATGATTTTTTCCTTCCCTAAAGGATCTCCAACAGCTCAATGAAAAAATGGCAAATCAAGTGGCGTGTACACTCAAACAACTTCATTTTCTCCTAAGGGTGTTCTTGCATTCTTCCCTTCTTCAGAGAATCCAAGTGTACTTATGTCAAGCTACTGTGAAGACAGAAACTGTAAGCCTGGGACCAGTGTCACCTTTCAATGTTCTGGCTCCTGATATGCTGGATTTTCCCAAACAGGCCTTAACTCTATTACCCAGGATTACAATAGAACCTATTCCCGTTAAAGTACAGCAATTGCTATGAACCAAAACAATGGCCTGACAGCAATGAAAAGCCAGGCCAGGCTCAGCTTGGCTTTCACTTTTCAGAGAAATGGTTGGTAGGCCTGGAGAGATAGTACAGCAGGGAGCACTTGCCTTGCAAGTAGCTGACCTGGTTTTAATCCCATAGAGTTCTCTGAGTATGCCAGGAGTGTTTCTTGAGTGCAGAACCAGGAGTAACCCCTGGGCATCACTAGGTGTGGCTCAAACCAAATGGAGGGGAGGAGAGAGAGAGAGAGAGAGAGAGAGAGAGAGAGAGAGAGAGAGAGAGAGAGAGAGAGAGAGATGTCTGGCAAACAGATCTCTACAGATCTAGGTCCTCTCTTTGATCAACCCCTGATTTCACAGAGGAGTTTCACTTGCATTTGGGGCCCAAACCTTAATTACTTCATATCCTAGTGACCCAAGCTCCCTTCCCCTGGCTTGTCTGAAATGTTCCCCTGATCCTTGGTCCAGATTCTGACATGGAACAGTGTGAAAACATCCCATGCACTCCACTACTCACATCTCCTTTGAACTCCGAAGGAGGATGGATTGATTATTCACTGCGGCCAAGCAAGTAGGCTAGTAGGGCTGGTGCTGTACAATCTCCTCAGCCCCTTGAGCAGCTTTCTCAAGATCTTGGAGTTTGGGGGACGAGAGACACACCTGGAAGTGCTCAAGGGTTACTCCTGGCTCTGTGCTCAGGGATGATTCCTGGCAGGCTCAGGGGATCCTATAAGTTGCCAGGATTGAACCCTGGTCAGCTGCATTCCAGGCAAGTGTCCTCCCCACTATATAACTGCTCTGGCCCCTGTTTCTTTGATTTATTTTTTGTTTCTACAAGCCATGCATGAAAATGATCACTCCTGGATCATTTTGCTTTGATTTATTTGCCTCCTGGAAAACCCTCAGTCACCAGCCCCCCTCACCATCCTGCTTGTGTTAGGCTGTTTCCCTACACCTCTTTCTGCTCTTTCTTTCTTACTCTTCTCACACAAGAGACAAATGATATTTCTATGCTCTGTTCTTGGCCAGGCTTTGAGCCAGAGACCCAGGCTCCTTTTCCTGCTTGCACAACATCACCCCATGTGATGCAAGAACATCGGGGATTGTTCTTCCACCTACGGAGGAATGCACACACCCCACCTTCTGCTGTACTGCAACATTCTCAGCCCACAGAGCAGACTCTCTGGGGGCCCTGTTGGAATAACAGAGGAAGGACGATTTGTTGTTGTTGTTGTTTTGTTTTGCTTGGATGGAAGGAGGTTCTGATTTCTTGGTTGCTTTTGATACAGTTAAGGAAGCAAAAGTGTGTCAATGGATGCTGATTGCAGGGGCGGGGACCCCAGTACCTTTCTCTGTTCAGTTTATCCCACATACAAAGCATGACTAGACCTCTGGGAAAATGCCTTTCCTAAGACAGGGTCAACTTTTTAGTCCCCGAGAGTGGCTGAATCAGAGAGCTGCTCCAATAGAAAGGATCGGCTGGTGCCCCTTAGCCCTGGAGTCACAGTGGTAGCAGCCACAGGACAAGACCAAGTCAGGGCAGGGCAGGGCATGTTTGGCTGCTTACGACTGTGGGGTCACCAAGATCATGACTGGAGGGCTGTCTGGGAGCTCCTTTCCCACCTAGAGGCTGCAGAATTTTTCTTCACACACTCACAACCAACTCACCCCAACTTACAACCACATCTGTTCATCCACGCATCTCATGTGCACTCTGCACATAATCAGACACATACCACATTCGCCCACACATACACAAATGCACACCCTCTTACATACAGACACATTCACCTACACATAAATATACACATGTACGCATGCAATACCCTCTTAGACACACGTTCACCCGTACATATACAGACATCTCCACATGAACGCATGCAGACATTCATAAGTATACATAAATGCACACATGTACATGTACATGCCTACATGTCCACACGTTTGTGCGTGAACTCACATACACGCACAAATACAATTCACACACATATATGCATATTAGTCACCATTCAGGTGCACACATACCATATTTTTCTGTGTATAAGATGACTTTTTCACCCATGAAAAACTTCTTAAATGTCGGGGGTCATCTTATATGCTGGTATACAGCATGTTGAAATTTACTCCAGCTTCAGGGACGAGTGATCCACCCCCTCTTACCGCAGCATCCCAGCTGCAAGGTGTCATCCCTCAGTCAACTTCAGAGCACACAGAGGAGCTGAGTTACTGAACCTCACTCCCATCTAGCCACTGGGTGTCATCACTGGTATGCAACTTTCTGGGGCTCAGTCCTCTGTTCAGCTTGTATGGGACACAGAGGAGGCACTCTGTCTCCCTCCAGCTGTCCTATTAATCACTGCACCTCACCTAGCTGCTCTTGGGGAGCCTGCTCTCCCTGCTCTCGATGCAGATCACAATTAAAAAATCACAGCCACTCACTACACATGACAAATATAAAATGTTTGTTGGCACTCTAAAGTCTAGCTTTATTAAACATATACCGTTTACCTTTGAGGGTTCTATTCTGTTTCTCTTATGTTTTTTAATTTCTATTTGGTGTGTGTTAAAAGAGAGATAGTCTTGGGCCTGGAGAGATAGCACAGCGGCGTTTGCCTTGCAAGCAGCCGATCCAGGACCAAAGGTGGTTGGCTCGAATCCCAGTGTCCCATATGGTCCCCCGTGCCTGCCAGGAGCTATTTCTGAGCAGACAGCCAGGAGTAACCCCTGAGCAATACCGGGTGTGGCCCAGAAACAAAAACAAAAACAAAAAAAAAAAAAAGAGAGAGATAGTTTTAAATGGCGAATATAGCCCAACACCTATATTTTAACAGGAAAAGTAGGGGGCCATTTTATTTGCCCAGTCGTTTTATACACCAGAAAATATGGTATACATGAGCATTTACTCGCCACCTACATACACACATATGCAGATGTACTCACCACTCATGTGCCCACGCATGCACATGTACTTCCTTCACACATGCACACATGTATTCACCACACAATATACCCATCACACATGCGCACACACACCCTTACCACTCATGCACATATATATGCACGTATGCTCACTGTACATATATATGCATGTATACTCGCCACACATTTATGCATGTGTATTCACTGCCCATGTACTCGACACTCAGGTGTATACATATATGTACATGCATGCATCCCCCATGAACACATATATGTGCAGATACTCACCACTCACACACAGACATTCCACTTTCCAATTCACAGTGATGTTCACAAGGTATACTTACATGCCAGGGTGCTACCTCAAGATGACACCACTAGGTAGTGCCCTGCAGCAGACCCCTGCCTGGTAGGGGCGGGGGTGGGTGGGCTCAGACCCCTCAGGCAATAGCTTTAGCTCCCCCCTCTGCACACATGCACTTCATGTGGCTCCACATTGGAGCAATGGGGGGGAAAAGTATGAGTACAAACAGAGACCCCAAAACACAGTGGAGAAGGAAGAGGGGAAGAGCTTCAAAACCTCAACATGCCATTCGAGTTCAGGAGGGTCCCTGGCAGCTCCCCAGACCTGGCAACACTTTGCAAAACATGCCTCAAAATTGTTCTTTCCTCTTTTTTTCAGTCCAGTAAAACAGCTCTCTGGAGGGCAACTTACCATTTTCTTTTCCTTTACTTTTTCTTTTTTCTTTCTTTTTTTTTTTTTTTAGGATTTTAGATCATTCCTAACAATGCTCATGAGTTACTCTTAGCTTTGTGCTCAGGAATGACTCCTAGTGAGTTTGGGGTGTTAAGGTCCGGACGAGACCACACAATTAAAATAAAGCAAAGCAAAGCTTTATTCTATCAACCAACAGCTACAGACTGATCGATCAGGGCCATCTCCCACAGGAGGTGATCCTGCCCAAGGGTCATAAGCCAGGTCATTTAAGGCTAGAATCAGGAAGTCTTGCCCTTTAAGTTGATTGGCTGTTATCTAGGGTGTTTCTAGGATATTTCATCATATCATTTTATGGCTAGATGTCTAAGGTGGTATATTGTGGTTTATAGGGCCTTGGGGTCTGTGTTATTATTGTTGGGATAGAAACTTAGCCCTTACATAAAACTTAGCCTTGTTAGCCTTAAATAAATATAAACCTAACTTTAGGTTGACAAAATGGAGTTCTTTCTGCTCCAGGCTTCACAAGGGGACTGAATGGGGTGCTGGGGATAAAACATGGGTCAGCCTTGTACAAAGCAAATGCCCTACCCTCTGTACTATCTCCCCAGCCCTGCAACTGGGCATGGGGAGATAGTAAGATGAAAGCAAGTGAGGTTATGCAGGATTCATTAGGACACACACACACACACACACACCTTTACCACTATCACCTTCAGGCCTCAGGTTTTCACTGCTGAGTTGGCGATGAGGAAATGTTAGCAGTGAGTTTCACAGCAAGCAGGTGTCTTATGCTCCTCAGGCCTGGCCCTGCGCCTCTGGGGCAGGACGCACGTATGGATGGGCCTGGGCTCAGTGCCGTGATAGTCACATAATGTTCTACCTAGTACCCAGGAATTGCCGCCTCCTTGGTGTTGTGAGTAAGACAGCACCGTAAATGAGTGGAGGAGACTAAATCAGGACTAGCTGTATCCACACCCAGACAGATCCAGAACCCCAAAGCCCCCTCACACATCAGCAATGCAGGAAGGGAATGAAACCCACTGCCCTGGAAAAGCACAAAATCAGCAAACAGGTCCCAAAAGAGGGACAAAGTGGGTGCTGGAGAGGTAGAACATGGGGTGCTCAAAGGGGTATTGCTGAAATTTAAGGGGAAAAGGCCCCTCCAGGGCCAGATAGAAGTGAGCACGGTGGTCTGGAGGGAACTCAGTCTGTGTCATGCTCACTGCCCTGTGGCCCAGCTCAGATGCACTTGTGACCAACCCACAGGCATTAATTGAACACTTTCTGCTCTCGGGGTACTCATCTCACATTCCTGTCTTCTCCAAAAGTCCCCGAGCAGGCATGGTTGTCCCCAGCATGTGATGATGGAGGAAGTTCCTATCATGGAACCTAGTGTTTTACTCTGGGGTTTCTTAGCTTCATATCTGTAGGGAAGGAAGGCAGGTACTTGCTTAGAGGGGCAAGAGAATTGCCAGGGATTTCGCTATCCTAGGAAGCTGGAACAAAGACCAGAAAAGGTGTGTGTGTGTGTGTGTGTGTGTGTGTGTGTGTGTGTGTGTGTGTGTGTGTGTGTGTGTGTGTGTGTGTTGTGAAGCAAGAAATATTTGGGAGAGGGAAGATCATATCGAGCAGCACTCAGGGGTTACTCCTGGCTCTATGCTCAGAAATTATTCCTGGCCGGCTCAGGGTTTACCATATGGGATGCCGGGAATCTAACTTAGATTAGCTGCATGCAAGGCAAATGCTCTTCCCTCTGTGTTATTTCTCAGGCCCCTGAAGCAAGAAAGGTTTCATTGAAATGTATTTAGCGAGATGTGAGGAGAGAAAGAGAAGTACGTGTTCAAGAGAGAACATGGGCTTCTCTAGAGTGGAATTAGGCAAGCAAAGACATTTTGAGACAAGAAAGCTAGGTAAAGTGTCCAAGGTACAAGATGGGCTTGAGAAACTAGCCTGAGCTGAAATCTGACCCTCCACTCTGAGTCACCTATGCCCTCTGTGGTGACTCTGAAATGGGCTGAGAGTTTTGCTCCAAGTAAGAAATGACCTTCCAGGACTGGAGTGTTAGCACAGCAGGAAGTGAGCTTGCCTTGCATGCAGACAACCAGGGTTCAATCTCTGGCATCCTTTAGGGTCCTCTGAGCACTGCCAGAGGTAACCCCTGAGTGTAGACCGTCTACTAGAGACCCAGGCATAAACCCTGAGCATCACAGGGTGTGGTCCCAAAGCAAACAAACTGGAAATAACCTTCCCGCTGAAGTGTTGATCAGAGCACTGGGTTCTCTCTAAGGTCCAGGCCAGCTGGGGCAAGGGAGCTCAGATCTTAATGACCCGGAAGTAGAGAGTTGAGACAGGCCATCACTGGTACTCGCTGGCATTCATTGCCTGGTTTGGTTTCAGAGTCGAGACACGCTGCCCTTTTGGATGAATAGCACTGGCAAGCGGGAAGGCTGGCAGCATGGATGGCATGGATATGACAACGAGCTTATGGATATGAGGGGCATCTTCCTGGCCTTTGGCCCAGGTAAGTGAGCTCCACATCGTGCATTCCCAGAGGGTGGAGACCAAGGAAAGGCCCTAGGAGCATCTTTAGGAGCAAAGCTGAGACCACTCAGCCAGGTCCCGTGAAGCATCACTTACTGGCTCCGTTTCAAATGCTTCTTGGGTTTGGCAAATGCGGTTGACATACTTTTCCTTTTAAATTTTTGAGTGCAGTGGAGAAAATGTATTCCACATGTTTGCGATTCTTTTTATTTTTTTCACCCTAATGCCTCCAAATGTTATTTCACAGCTAGCTGATGTCCAGAAAAGTTGATGGGACCTCAAGTTGCTGAAAACCGAGCCCCAAAACATTAACAGAATCACTTCCCGGGGTCATACTGTTCCCGTTCCTTCTCTTCCAGGGCGCCCACCTCAATGGGCTTTTCTATTTCAGGGTCCAGTCAGAAGCTGAAATGTACACAGTGACAGGTGGCTCCATGACCTTCAAAATAGACTTTGAGAATGAGCCAGAATGACTAGGAAGCGTTTAGAGGAAAGGGAATTTTGTGCCTTCATTGACCATAGAACCAGAGGAGAGAGGAGGTGAAAAGGGAGGATTTGATGCCTTGCTTTGGTTGTTTTCTGAGTACATCTTGGACATTGTGGGAAATTGTATTAAATGCTTGGTAGGGAGCTGGAGAGGTGTTGAAAGCAGTAAGGTATCTGCCTTGCATGCTCTAGTCTAGGACGGACTGCAGTTTGATCTCCCAGGGTCCCATATGGTCTCCCAAGCCAGGAGTGATTTCTGAGTGCATAGCCAGGAGTAACCCCTGAGCATCACCAGTGTGGCCCAAAAACAACAACAACAAAATGCTTGGTAGAATCCTACTGTGAACTGCACCACCCCTAAAATCAAAGTGGGGGAGGGTAGTGCAGGAAGCTTTCCATAACCATCATCTTTGACTAGTTCTGCATGACTCTTCCTCTGACTGTGCCCACTATCTTTATTGGACTGGGTAAGCCCCCTGATTCTAGAAGTTGGGCAGCAGCATGGTTCAGCCCTTGAAACTTCACACACTATAGATTAGAGCTGATGCTCCCAATGGCCCTGCTCTTCCAGGCCATAGCAGATAAGTAAGTAGACAGTCAACCCATCTTGTTCCATTCTCCAGCTTTCAAAAGCTGTGAAGACGGGACCAGAGCAATAGCACAGTGGTATGGCATTTGTCTTGCACACAGCTGACTCAGGACAGACCTCGGTTCGATCCCTCGAGTCCCATATGGTCCCCCAAGCCAGGAGTGATTTCTAAGCACATAGCCAGGAGTAACACTCTGAGCGTCACTGAGTGTGCACCCACCCATCCCCCCCAAAAAAAGCTGTGAAATAGTACCAAGTTTTCATTTCTGCACCAACCATGGGGTATTTACAGGACCTGAGTTTAGGAAGAAAATTGATCCAAATCCTCTGCCACCTCTGGTTCATGGTCTGGGCACACCTGAGTCAGGAGCAAGTACAGGAACCAGGTTCATAACATGGGCCAAGAAAGAGTTTAGAGGGTGGTGGACGAGCATGTAGCAGTCAATCAACAGTCACTCTTAATGCTGCCTCCCGCAGCCAATCCTGAGGCATCTCTGCAGATCTCTACTAGTATCTAAATGAATTAGGGATGGAGCCTGGAGAACTTGGTCAAAGTCAACTGACAAGATTCAGTTGGCAGCATTTCAGAGCTGAAGTCTTTTTTTAGGGAACATTAGAAAGTGGGGCTTTCATTCCAAACCCGGGCCTCCTCTTTTTTCCCCCACAAGAGAGAAATCAGGCCATGAATGCAAACCAATTGTCAGTTAAAGGAGTGTTTATGAGCAAAGTGACTCGGGCATAGAAACAAATGGAGCCACCAATCCTCCCCCCAAATCAAACAAAGTACCCCAAGCTGCATTAGCTGCAAGTTCAATTCAACACGGAGATTTTGTCCATTAACGAAAAGCCTCCATCGATGTGCCTTTAAAACTAAAAGCTGGAGTGTTTTATGGAGAGAGTTGAGCCCTGGTGAAAATGCACGGGGTACTTGGGGAGGGGGCTAATTACAAAAGTGTTTCCAGGCAGATAAGGCCCAGAGAGCCACCCTGAAACCATCACATAGCTGGCTCCAATTCTCATGAAAGATTGAATAGTTTTACCCACAGACTGTTTACTCAGAAGAAAATTTAAGAGCTAGGCCTTTCATAGCTATCTAGCTGCACCCTGTGATGAAAAAGCATTCCCTACCCCCACCTTGTTAATTGTTGGGGGGGCCTCTTGCTTTGGGAGGAAGTTGGGCATCACATGGCTGAGTAGATGCTGGGATACCTGGGCTAGCCTAGAGAAAGGATCATCATTCTGCAGAAATCTCTCTCTCTCTCTCTCTCTCTCTCTCTCTCTCTCTCTCTCTCCTCTCTCTCTCTCTCCTCTCTCTCTCTCTCTCTCCTCTCTCTCTCTCTCCTCTCTCTCTCTCTCTCTCCTCTCTCTCTCTCTCTCTCTCACACACACACACACACACCAGTTTCTACTTTGAACTACCTAATCCTGCCCCCAGAGAACTAACTCCATAACTCCACATTCAAGATAAAAGATAACAAGTGAGTTGAGTGACTGTGCATTGCTCTGCCAGCCACAAAACTGGAGGTGACCCTGTGGCCAGGTCCTCGCAGGTCAAGAGAAACAGATTCTGAATAACCACCTAGTTTAAGTCCACAGAAATAACACGAATTTCCAGTTCAGTTTCCATAGGTCATCTGGAGCAACTGGAAGCATGGCTGGGCTCATCCAGGTTGGTTAAGGTATCTTCTAGAAAATTCCAGAATTTTCCAGAAAATTCCAGAACTCATTCCTCTGATTAGGCCGACAAGACTCAAGCCTGCTGACTGGTGAGCCTGAGCTAAATGGAAGAAACAAGAAAACTCATTCCTTCTTGCTTATATGTCCTGCATAAGGTTTTGCTTCCAATGTACATAAATATACATAAACTCACATTGAACATTTTTATCAACAGCACCTGATCTCAGATTTTTCTGCCAAGTATGGATGAGGCGGAGGTTTGAAGGGAAGGGTAGGATATTTCGGGTTCATCATTATCCCCACCCCCTGGGCAGGCATGTACATGACAAGGATAGGGCTGCCTTGGTGGAGTGCAGTCAGTGTGACATCACATATGGGGGGCCCTGACAGCAAAGGGAGGGAGAGAGGCTGCAGGTCTCGGTGGGACCCTGCTTGATATCTCAGCCTGTAGTGGCTGTTTCTGCAGCTTCTAATACACCATCAGCCTTGGTGGGAAAGTGCCTGTTCTCCCGGGAGCCCCTCGGCTTCTAACCAGGAGGTAAACTTGTTCTTAGGGCTGTTTCTTCTTAAGGCCTGCTGGGCCAAATTAATATGAGAGAGAGAGAGAGAGAGAGAGAGAGAGAGAGAGAGAGAGAGAGAGAGAGAGAGAGAGAGAATAAATCTACAAATAATTCTCAAGAGGAATATTGCTTTTCTTCTTTCAATTTCTTTCTTTCTTTGTCTTTCTGTCTTTCTTTATCTTTCTTTCATTTTCTTTGTCTTTCTGTCTTCCTTTTCTTTTCTTTTTGTTTCTCTTTGTTATTTCTCTTCTTTTTTGAGAGGAGAGGAGAGAGGAAGGAGGAGAGGAGAGGAGGGTAGGGGAGGAGAGAAAAAGGGAGGGAGGGAAGGAAGAGAAAGGGAAGGGAGTGGAGAAAAAGAAGAGAGGGGGAAAGAGAGGAAAGGCAAGAAGAAGAAGGGAGAGGAGAGAGAAGAGAGGGGAGCGGAGGAGAGAGGAGAAGGGGAGAGAGGAGAGAGGAAAGAGAGCTCTTTTCTTTTCTTTTTTTTTTTTTTTTTTTTTTTTTGGTTTTTTGGGCCACACCCTGTGACGCTCAGGGGTTACTCCTGGCTATGCGCTCAGAAGTTGCTCCTGGCTTCTTGGGGGACTATATGGGACGCCGGGGGATCGAACCGCGGTCCGTCCTAGGCTAGCGCAGGCAAGGCAGGCACCTTACCTCCAGCGCCACCGCCCGGCCCCCAGCTCTTTTCTTTCTACCTTTTTCTTCCTTTCTTTTTTCTCTCCCCTTTTCTCCCTCCTTTATATCTTCCCTCTCTTTTCCTTTCTTTTCATGTTGCTTTGTCACTCCCTTTCTCTTTCCCTTTCTTTTTTTTATTTTTTATTAATTTTTTGGTTTTGGGGGTCACACCCAGAAGCGTTCAGGGGTTACTCCTGGCTCAGCACTCAGAAATCACTCCTGGCAGGCTCAGGGGACCATATGGGATACTGGGATTCAAACCATCGACCTTCTACATGCAAGGCAAATGCCTTACCTTCATGCTATCTCTGTGGCCCCTCCCTCCCTCCCTTTCTTTCTTTCTTTCTTTCTTTCTTTCTTTCTTTCTTTCTTTCTTTCTTTCTTTCTTTCTTTCTTTCTTTTCTCTTCTACTTCTTTCTCTCTTTCTCTTTCCCACCTTTATCTTCTCTTTTTCTCCCTTTTCCCTTTCCTCTTTCTCTCTCATTTTTCTTTTCTTTTTGGTTTTTGGGTCACACCTGGCAGCGCTCAGGGGTTACTCCTGGCTCTACACTCAGAAGTTGCTCCTGGCAGCTTGGGGGACCATATGGGATGCCGGGATTCGAACCACTGTACTTCTGCATGCAAGGCAAATGCCTTACCTCCATGCTATCTCTCTGGCCCCTTCTTTTCTTTTTCTTTCTCCTCTTTCTCTCCTCCTCCTTGTCCTCCTCCTCCTCCTCCTCTTCTTCTTCTTTCTTCCTCTTTTTCCTCCTCCTCCTCTTCTTTCTCCTCGTCTCCTCCTCCTTCTCCAATACCCTGCTATGCTCACAGTGCCAGGGATCACACACAGGTTAACTGCATGAAAGGCAAGTATCTTACCATCTATATCTGGTCAGAGAGGAATATTTTTAACTCATCATCTGCTTGTGGGAACTTTTTCTCCATGTTATTAACAACCACCCAGTGTGCCTGGAGCTAGAATTTAGCACCATTTTCACATTTATTTTCTGAAGTGACCCAGCTAAAAGGGGGTGGAGGCTGGTTGGAGTGCCCATATATCTATTGATTCTAATAGTCAACTTTAATTCCAAAGTGAGTGAGCCCACCCCGTACAGAGTGAGTTTCATCTACTTTGAGTCAAGTTTCCTGTGTAACTGTTTTTCCAGAGGCATCATTTTGGGCTAATGCTAGATCAGAACCTGGTACTGAGTTCACTCAACTTCTGTTACTGTCAGTTAGTTTGCATGTTTATTTGTTTTTAAGTAAAGTGTATGTGATCACTTTAGCAAAGCCATTATGATGATTATTTTTCCAAAGGCAGGAAACTTGGCTTTACCACCCCTTCTTTTTTGGGAGAAAAAAGAGTCTTAAAGCACATACATTAGCCTTTATTGTTTGTTAAATCTAAAATCTCCTTTTTTAATAATATCTTTATTTAAGCACCATGATTACAAACATGTTTGTAGTAGGGTTTCAGTTATTAAAAGAAACATATACACACCCCTTCACCATTGCAACCTTCACACCAATACCTCCATTTCCCTCCTTCCCCACCTCCTGCCTGTATTCAAGACAGACATTCTACTTATCTCACTCACTACTCACTATTGTCATGATAGTTGTTAGTGTATTATTTCTCTAACCGCACTCACTGCTATTTGTGGTAAACATTATATCATGGCTGTTCCTTCCAGCCCTGATCTCTATTGTCTCTGAATATTATTAACATACTATCTCTTATTTTTCTTAAATCCACAGTGTGTAAGACCTCCTTCTTGAATTCCACCTTCATGTACCTTGGGTTTCTCTGCTGAAAGCTTTGGTTTTGAGCCTAAGATGTGTCTGACTAAACTCTTCTATTTGTTCTTTAAACAAATGATTCCATTCCACATCTCTGCCTTTTGTGGGAAGACACCATCTTGCTGGAGTTGCCTTTTCTTTCAAGCTATGATGGGCAAGTGTGGGTCCTTCTTACTGTTCCTGCCTCCCTCAAAGCTTGGCACCACCTCTGAGTGCTTCTTCCTGTTCTCTTAGAGCCTTCTCCACTTGGTCCCAGAATCCCAACTCAATCCCATTCATTTCCTTTTCACATGCTTTATTCTTTTTATTTGTCAGAGTACGATTCCCAGGAATGTTCCAATGATCCTTCAAGTGTATTTCAGAAAACTTGTTGCTGCTGAGTTCGGCAGCTCCAAGAAAACAGAGGTTTCTATTCCACCCAGTTCAAGGGGGGACCCACCCTTCAGTGGCTGTGGCATTTCTGAAAACATCCACAGTGAGGCTGGCAGTCAGTGTCTGCTAGAGGAATGTTCTGGGAGATAAGGGGACCACATCATGGGGAGACGATTCAAGGAAGTTTATCAGCATAAGCAGGGACCTCTCCTACTCTTCAGGGCTCTGGCAAAGGGGGGAACTTCCAGTGGTTCCTCTAGAAAGTACTGTCATCACAGCTATGCAAGCAACAGTGCATTGAACTGACTGCAGAAATTCACTTTTTTGTTTGTTTGTTTGTTTGGTCACACCCGGCAGCGCTCAGGGGTTACTCCTGGCTCTATGCTCAGAAATCGCCCCTGGCAGGCACGGAGGACCATATGAGATGCCGGGATTCGAACCACCGTCCTTCTGCATGCAGGACAAACTCCTTACCTCTTTGCTATCTCTCCGGCCCCAGAAATTCACTTTTTTTTCTTGACCTGAAGCTGAAGTCTCAGGGGTTTGGCCATACCCGAGAGAAGAAGAGGAGGAGGAAGAAGAGGAGGAAGAGTTTCTGCCCACGTGCTGCTGTGTCCCCCATCCCTCTCTTCTTGACCACTCCGTTTGTTTCCCTTTCCCTTGCAGATTTTAAAGCCAACTATCGTGCTGCCCCCATCAGGTCAGTGGATGTCTACAACGTCATGTGCAGAGTGATGGGCATCACACCTTTGCCCAACAATGGCTCCTGGTCCAGAGTGGCATGCATGCTCCGGGACGGGGCGAGCTCAGCTGTGCCTTCCTCGCTGGGTGGCTGGGCCCTGGCCTGGATCTTCCTCTGGTTATTTGCATAGCTGCCCTCAATTTTTTTGTATTCCCCTGGGCACCAAGCAGAGGGGCTGTGGCAAAAGAAAGCTTTAGACTTGACTTTCCTATTGGAAATTTGAGTCGCTTCCTGCACATAATCAAGACAATGAAAATCATGAAGCTGTTGTTGTTCTGGGAGGTGATATCGGAAATTCTCAACTTTAAAAATAATAATGAGACTTGAACGATAGCACAGCAGGGAGAGCATTTGCCTTTCATGTGACCTACATAGGTTCAATCTCCAACATCCTAAAGGGTTCCCTGAGCATTGCCAGGAATGATCCCTGAGCACAGAGCCAGGAGTAATCCCTGATCACTGCCAGGTGTGGCTCCAAAATAACAGCAAAAAAAGACAAATAAAAAAATTTTTTTAAAAATAACTTGTTTTTTCTTTAGCAATAAGAAAATATCTAGCTCTTTGTGGAGGGGAATTCTTCCTGGAGAGTTGTTGAGTTCTCTGTCCACACCAGCAGTGTCCTTGTCCTTCAGCCAGAGGCCACAGAGCTCCAAGGATCCTTTCCTCCACAGGAAAGCAAAATAGGCATCATCAGCTGCTCTGGTGGAAAAATGTTGCTTCTTGCACAAAGTCCCAGGAAGGCGATAGCTTACCTGAGCCACCAAATAATCAAAGTCACTAAGCACTAGAGAATTCTCAGAACAAAAGGGAATCATGGGGCTCCCTCCCTAAGGGAGCCTTGATTTAAGAAACACTTCCCCAACAGTCAGGACTCCTCCAAGAAATCCTTTAATGGTTCCATTCCCAGAAACAAATATTCTTATAGTTTTATGCTAGTTTCTTTTTATATTTTAAGTTTTGGGTCACTCCTGGTGGTACACAGGGGTTACTTCTAACTCTACTCTCAGGAACCACTCCTAGAAGGCTCAGGGAACCATTTGGGATGCCAGGTATTAAACCCAGGCCAGCTACGTGCAAGGCAAATGCCTTGCCTGCTGTACTGTCACTCTGGCCCCCTTTTCTCTACTTTAAAAAGTTATATATTTTCAAACACCTATAAGACTAGATGTTTCCGGGGCCGGGAAGGTGGCGCTAGAGGTAAGGTGTCTGCCTTACAAGCGCTAGCCAAGGAACGGACCGCGGTTCGATCCCCAGGCGTCCCATATGGTCCCCCCAAGCCAGGGGCGATTTCTGAGCACATAGCCAGGAGTAACCCCTGAGCGTCAAACGGGTGTGGCCCAAAAACCAAAAAAAAAAAAAAAAAAAAGACTAGATGTTTCCAACTAGAATGTCTGTTCTTTGTTCACTGTAATCTGAATACCTTCTACATAAGACTGTCTAACCTAGAATAGTTTTTAAAAGATTAAATTAAATTAAATTAAAAGTTGGGGATTGGGGCCACACCCAGCAGTGCTCAGGAACTGATCACTAGTGGCAGACTTGGGAGACCATAGAGAGTGCCATGGATCAAAGCTGGATTGACTGCATGCAAGGCAAACACTCTATCTTCTGTGCTATCACATTGGCCCTTCTAGCCTAGAATTTTGTCTCTTCTTAACCCATTCAACCCAGAGGACAGGTTGTAAAACAAATATAATTCTAAGTGGATATCAACAATCTCACTTTCTCAAATTGTTTTACTATTTATTTACTTTGATTTTTAACAAAATATATAGAATATTTGTTTAACTTTTTTTTACACAGGCAACCTCTTAAACATCTAGAAAGACTAGATGTTGTGATTTAGGACATCTGTCCTTTATATACACTATATATGCACAACTAAATAATGCAAAATACAAACATGACATGGGGATTTAATTTAGACCGTCCAATCCCAAACCCCAGATCTCAATCTTAGAACTGGTAGTTCCCTGCAGCAGTACCAAGAATCAAATTCCCCTTGTGGGAGTTCCTAATATCACTCTGGCACCAATTTGCATCAGGGTAGGTTCATATGACATCCTGATAATGAGGAAACAGCAACAACTTGATCTAAGGGCAGGGTGCCTTACCTCATCACCTAATAGTGAGATGAAATGAGAAGACACTTTGTCCTTGAGCTGTGCAAAAAACAAAATCACTAATTACAGAAGATTGACTACAACAACCGTGACTGGGCAGAACTTCTGGAACCATAAAGACTCTGTCCTAGACTTTGTCCTAGGATCTGTGCAAAAACCAAGATCTCTAATTACAGAGGACTGCCTATGACAAGCACAATTGAGCAGAATGTTCCCTGGCACCATAAAGAAAGACCTTGGGGTTCAACAATGAACATGTCCAGAGCCTGTAGTTGGTCTCCTGACAGTATGCTTTAAGGGTGGAGACTCCCTGTATCTCTTAAGCCAAGGGCATTTTCTTTCTAATTTACCCAACACTTACTATGCATATGCAACAAATAAACAAACAAACAAAAACCCTTGCCACACCAGCCTTTCATTTTTTTTTCTTTCTTTTTCTTTTTTCTTCTTTTAAATTTATATTTATAGCTTCTAGAGAGGGGCTCCTGCTTTTTTCTTCTTTTTCTTTTAACAGAACCAAAGAACATGAATCATATTATTCTGCCTCTTATTTCTATGTCTTTCTACAAATTAAGAAAAAAAGTGGATGGTACCAGGGCAAAGATGTCTCATGAGCATTGAATGGAAATAAAAAATGGTCAGAACTAAATACCCAACCCAAAATCAATGACAACAGAATCAAGAGACCCAAACAACATCAAGTTATACACGAAAGGGACCTGTTACACTAGCAGTCCAGAAAACTAAGGGTGAAGATATAGGATGCATGCTGGGAACAGTGGTGGAGGGAAATCAATGCTGGTGGAGCCCTAATTCATTGTCACTATGTACCTTAAATATAACTGTTAAAGACTTGTAATTCACATTGGTCTCAATAAAAATTATTTAAAAAAAAAGTACAGACATAAGGGACAAAAGCTAATCTTGCTTAACTAAAAACATATTATTCTAAGGCCCTTTGTGCTTTTTTTCCTCCCTCTCTGAATGACCACAAATGTGAACTGTTCAGAAGCACTTTTTATATTCTTGTCATTCTATTTCCAAAAGAATATCTTTAATGTATTTTAACAAAAATGTATCTATAAAATGGGTGAATTTTACTACCTCTACTTTTAACATACTTTGTGCACTTCTAAACATCTAGAAAGACTAGATATTTCAAATAAGAACTTAGTTTGTCTTCTATAAGCATAGTAGTGTTGAATAAACCACACACATGTAACAATGGTCATATTCCAAAGAAGAATAAGTCTTCTTTGAGGTCTAAAATCCTTCTCCCATTCTTTTTTTCTATCACCAACCCCTTCTGAGAGTAAGTGCAATTTCATTTTCAAAAGTCTTTGGATGAATTTTAACACAAAGTGTGCAAAATGTATTAGTTTATTAACTCTACTTTTGTTATACATTGGCAACCTCTTTAGTATTTGGAGACTAAGTATTAAAAATCAGGACCCATTTGCCCAATTTATACACAGTACATACATAAAAGTTATAGATAAAATGTAAATAAAGTTTAGGGGAGCAAATAAGCTGAAAGTTTTTACTAAATCCCAGAAAACAACTTTCCCAATTTCTTCCCCTCTACCTCCCTCAGCCTAACGCATAAGGAATATATTGTTTGAAGAGATGGTTTACCAATTTCCTTTCTATGGATATTCCCCAGCAACTTCTTCAAGTTATATATAAGCATTATAGTAGTTTTAACTACACTCAACATTTATCTGAATAGCTAGAGAGATACTTTATATAAGATCTTATCCACAATGTACGCACCATTAAATTCAAAATGCTCACATAGCAATGATCATATTTTGAGGTATCTTCTAAATATCAATATTTTGGCCTGAACTTTTCCCTTATCAATTCTTCCCTTCACCATCAATCCAACCTAGTGTACAAGTATAGGAATGTGTGGGATTTAGAGATGAACTAATTCATATCCAAAATTCACTTACAGAAACCCTTCCTGTAACAGTCAACAGTCCCAAAAGTGCTATATTTACTTTTTGGCCACACTGGCAATTTCTTTAAGATTCAGAGCTGAGGTTCTCAAATTTATTTGATAGTGCTCAAACTATAAAAAAGTTCCCAAACTTATCAGAGGGAAAAATCACTCAGTACCTTCCTGGAAATCATCCACTGTAAACATCACTTAAATCTAGAGACTAGATGTTTACAAAAATTATGGACCACATGTGCTTTGTATTGAATCAAATTGCATACTAATAAAGCCATATTCAGTGGTTTTATCACATCTAAAAGTATTTTCTTTGATCTCTACTTAACATTTCATTGTTTTCCCCAGAAATATTCTACTTGCTCTAAGTGTGGTTAGTGAAAGATTAGTTTGCTCAGTTTGTGGGCTATACTTTGGGTGACACTGAGCCAACTGGATTGGGTCAGTGGTAGGTCATTGTGCTGGCCCTGCAATGCCAGGAACCACCAACACTCTATATACCTAGTAGTGTAGCAGGTATGAGGAAGACAACCTTCGTGCCAGGATTTGAATTTGAATTTTCTAGGTCTTTGTTTGTTTTTATGTTTCTTGGCCACACTTGGCAGTTAGTGCTCAGGGTGAGCTCAGATAGTGCTCCTGAATCTGTGCTCATGGGTTATTTCTGGTGGTGTTTAGGGGACCATATGGGATACCCAGGTCAGCCACATGCAAAGCAAACACCCTACTCACTGTGCTATCACTCCAGACCATGAATTTGTTGGGTTTCAGCATATGTCAAGATTGAAGCCCTAACCACTGAACAATCTTCCTGGTCTCTGTTTTTCCGGTTTTAAGAATATTTCAGATAGGTACAACTGCAGAGACAAGATGTGGGGGTTGGGGTGGTGCTGGAAGACATGAAGAGATGAGCTCATTAGGCAGTGATGAGCAGGTGGGTATGGAGTCTTTGGGAAGAGAGAAAGAACTGTTAGAAATTTTATTGTTGTAAAGTATAGCTTATAAGTACACTAGAGTCGTAAACCTAACTAGATGAATTATGCTGTGTGTGAATTAATTCCTATGTAAGCCATTTCATATATATTTCTCAATAAAAATATGTTTAGCATTTTTTTTTGGTTTTTTTTTGGGGGGGCCACACCCATTTGATGCTCAGGAGTTACTCCTGGCTAAGCGCTCAGAAATTGCCCCTGGCTTGGGGGCACCATATGGGACGGTGGGGGATCAAACCGCGGTCCTTCCTTGGATAGCGCTTGCAAGGCAGACATCTTACCTCTAGCGCCACCTCGCCGGCCCCTGTTTAGCACATTTTAACTCAACCCTCTTTCCTTCCCTCCTTTCTTCTTGAAGTCAAGTTTTTATAATCCTGGGATGCAAAGTCCTTAATGCATGAAATAAAGGACAAATGTATTACCAATTGAGTGATAAGTACAGATAGTAAATCCAATGTGAAAATTTATTTAATTTGAAAAAGTAAAGACAAAGAGAAAGATTAGGTCAACATAAACAAATCTCTTTGGTGACACTTAATTTCTTTTTTTATTTTATTCAATAAATCTTGTGGTCATTTACAAAACTTTGGTGGTGCTGTTGTTCTAAGTGTGATTTTGTGAATTCAAAGCAACATATGGATATCTGTTTTGTAGCATATACCTGAGAATCAATTTTAAGTGTTTTCTAACCAGCCTACTGAAACTATCACCTCCTTTTTCTCTAGCAGGTAAGGAGAACTGACTTTGGTCTCTCAAAAAATTGCTTAACCAGATTAAACACAGTAACACTTGGAAATCTCTGGCGATTCACAGTGCCCTGTCACTGAAATGCATACAGAGTTGTCTTATAGCACAGTTGGGGATCTTAGTCCTATAAGATGTGGTATGTGAGAAGCAAACTTTCTTATATGTCTTCTTTGGTTTGCATAGCTGGAAGTGTGGTCTGACTGGGATTAGTCTGGGAGGCCCCTGTCACCCTTGCCCCTGGAGTGAAATTGCTGAAAGGAATCCCAAGTTTCACGAGAACTCATTTAGAACTCAGAACTCATCTCTTAGAAGAGCAAGCCCAAATCTTAGGTAACTATGGCTGACAAGTGTGGTCTGTGTGCTGGCTTTGCATGGGAGAGGTCTGGGTTCAATATAAGACAAAGAGACAAAAAATTAAAAAGTACCCTGAGAACCACCTGTGTGTCCCCCAAACAAAAGACTTGTTGGAGCCGCTGCATCTCTAAGTATGGTATCATCATACCACTCAAAAGTCCAAAGAGTTGCCAAGCACCACCATGCCCAAATTCACATCAGATGGAGAACCCCAAATCCCTTTCAAAGAAAGAATTAGAACTTTTCACTTAGGAATCTCTTCATCTAGCAAGGAAATCCTTTAGGGCTCCATATTTATACTTCGCTCCTAAGAACGGAATGGAAGTGTGTCTTGAAGATTAGGTTTATGGGCTAAGAAAGTGCATCTCAGCACTAATTTGAGGCTCTTTTATTTCATTCATCTTCAGTATCGGCAGATCAACCAGGACCTTCCTCTTGGAATGAGTAGAGTAGTAAAACCCTCTAGAGAGAAAGTGTCTCTCTGATTCCTGGAGATCTGGAGATCCCACAAAGAACCCGAGATTTTGTGTGTGTGTGTGTGTGTGTGTGTGTGGCTAGTTTTTCAACTTAGCATAGAGTTAGCAAAGTGGCTGCATAAATCACTATTTCACAGGATCAGAGAGATATTTCAGAAGGGAAGGTATTTGCCTCGCATGCAGTCAATCCAAGTTCAATCCCCGGCATCCCATATGGTCCCTAGAGTCCACCAAGTGATTTCTGAGTGCAGAGTCAGAAGTATCACTTAAACACATCAGGAGTGAACCAAAATCCAAAATAAATAAGTAAACAAATAAATAAATAGATTAAAACATTTTTATCACTACTTCATTCTTTGTATTTCCAAAAAATATTCCATTTTATTTATTCATAAACATTTGTTCTGTTCCAGGTTAAGGGTTGTATGGAAAATGCTTCTCTGATCACAGAATTGGGACTTTCTTTTCTCTTGAGAATGCTCCATAAGGGGAATCACTGAGTCCAATGGAAACTCTTAACCAAATCTGGTTGGAGAAGCTTCCAAATTGTTTCAACTTGTCTGGACCAGGCTTGAAAGTTCTGGTTTCTCCAACACACTCAGCCACACTTTCTATTTTTTTGTCTTTATAAATAAGAGTAGGGATGCAGTATTTCCCACTGGGCTGTGACTTGCTCTTCCCTTCCCTTCCCCTTCTATTTCTCCAGCACTTCACTTACACCCTTTCTCCTCTCCTGGATACCTCCTCCTCATTCCCTTTACAGCTCAATATAGATGCTGTTTCCTTATAGAACCCCTGACTCCATTCAGTGTAGCTAAACAAACACCCCTTTCCACCTCAATCCTGGCACTCACCTGACACTCACTTGTGTCTTTCTTTAAACATTATTATCGAATACTGTCTTTTTTCTCACTGGAAACTCCATTGAGAAGAGTGGTCCATGTCTGAATTCAACTTGCCAACCCCTAGCACATAAGTTTCAGGAGACATTTGTCATAGATTTACCCACCCATTATTAGAAACTTTCCCCAGACATACTTTTCAAAGTTCCTACTGCCCTATTACAAAAATCGCAGCGGATCTTCTTTTTTGCGGGAGGGTGGGGCACGCCCAGTGACACTCAGGGGTTGCTCCTGGCTATGCGCTCAGATATCGCTCCTTGTTTGGGGGACCATATAGGATGCCAGGGGATAAAATCGCAGTCAGTCCTAGCTAGGTTAGTGCATGCAAGGCAAATGCCCTACTGCTTGCGCCACCACTCCAGCCCTGCAGCAGATCTTCTTATTTAATCCCATTTTCCTAATTAAATACTTCACTTTGATTTTAGCACAGAGAAATGTAGTAGCTCACACTTACCTGTATTTCTACTTCCCTGAATTCATACATATTCTATTTGGCATGAGCTGTTTTGCCAGCTAAATATGGATATATGACATGTCTCTTCTTTGTCTCATTAGATTATAGTTTCTTGGAAGTTAAGAGCTTTCCTGCCTTTCTATATGTCCTCCCACTCTCCCCACTCTCTCCTTCACACTTTTTTTCTTTCTTTTGTTCTTCCTTTCTTTTTCTTTCCTTCTTTTATTCTCTCCTTCCTCCCTCTTTCTTCCTCTCTCCATCTCTCTTTTCTTTCAGCCTTTGATAAGATTTGTCAATTATTTGTCATTATTGAGATTTCTGTGCCCACCCTCCAGCAAACGTGCATGTATACTACATAGAGCAGCTTCTCTGTGAAGCCCGGCCTAGTATGCTTTCGTTCTTTCATTTATGACAAAACAAGCTCTGTGGATGTATCTCCACTTCTTTGCAAGTCTTTTTAGGCTGTCACCTAAGTCAAAACCCAGAACTGTGTCTCCTCACTTTTGGGATTCTCTAAGCCGAGTCTACAGCAAAGCAGTTATATGTGTCTGGCAGATACAGCAACAGAAGTTTTAACAAATGAAAGAAGTGAGAATGTTCCAACCCTCTGCTCAGGAGATGACCCGAATGTGCCCAGGAGCTCCTGACAGTGCTGAGTCTGAAGACCAGGTGAGGAAAGGGTTTGTAGAAAGATGCAGGTTGTGTGTCACAGACTGAGACCCTAGATATAGAGGTCTGTTATTTATCATTCAAATCGGGGCTGAAGTCTTCCATACACCACAAAAGCACCAAGGGGAGAGTAAATGAACTTGAAAGGAGTCTATAGATAATCCCATGACAATATATTCCAAGGGTGGAGAAACCCTGTATCTCTTAGGCCAAGGGGATTCCCGTATCAAATGACCCCAATATTTACTGTGCCTATGCAGGAGGGGGAAAAAAAAAGAGACAAAAAAGCACAAAATAATCTTTTTTTTTTTCTTTTATCTAGTTTTAGTCGATTTCTTTGTTTTGGGTGGATATCATAGTAGTGGTCAATTTTTTTTATTTATATATTTACTTTTTCTTTCTTCTTTTCTCTTCTTCCTTTTTGCAATTTGGTCATGGTTTTCGATCTCATGACCATGGCAATTTTGTGGTGTATATCTTTATTGCTGCAGTGCTCACTGGATATCTTATTTGATACCTCTTTTTTGAACTGTTGTGATGTTTCACTTTTTTTCCCCTTTGTCTCTCAAACTAAGGAGGAGAGCCTCTAGAATGATTCTGCTCATAGTCGGCATAATTGATTTTTACCCCATTTTATTACTTTTCTCTTCATCAAATAAAACCACATAACTTGAACTATCTAGTCCCGCATCCCAATTAGAGGGGGCAGTAATGAAGGCACCAAGACCAAACAGTTACAAGACCACTAAGTAATAACTAGACACAGAGGGGACCACGCATTCTAGCAGCCCCTGGGAGGAGAGTGGAGGATATGGGAGGTAGGATGTGGAAGGACGACAATTCGGTGGTGGGAACTCCCCTGATTCAATGTAAATATGTACCTGAAATATTACTGTGAACGATATGTAAGCCACTATGATTAAAATAAAAATTATATTTAAAAAAAAAAGAAAGATACAGATTTGACAAATGACCTACAGCGTGACCCTGGAACCCAGGAGCCAGCTTTCTATTCCAGCCTTTCAGCAGCCCTCCATGCATCACTGTGAGCAAAAGGAAGTGGGGCAGACGTGAAGAAAGGCAAAAAAGATAAATGAGCTCTGTCATCACCATGTTTAATTTGACTTTTCAACAAGACCAAACAAGAGCCTATACTGCCATCCCCCCCTCAGCCTGGATAGGACAGCAGAGGGAATTCACGTTCATTGCTCCCAAGATGCAGCCTCTGGAAGAACAACAATATCACCATGACTTTCCTTCCATGTCTTCTGAGTATGATGTGTCTTCTATGCAAAGGTGAGTACCTGGGGATGAAGGAGTGGCTGGTAGGGATAGACAGAGAAAAGCTTTCAGGATTTTCAGGAAAGGCGAGATTGGGGGGGGGGTTAGTTTTTGGGTCACATCCAGTGGCACTCAAGGGTTACTCCTGGCTCTGTGTTCAGAAGTCACTCCTGGCAGGCTCAGGGACCATATGGGATGCCAGGATTCGAACCAGGGTCCATCCTGTGTTGACTGCATGCAAGGCAAACGCCTTACCACTCTGCTATCTCTCTGGCCCTGAGAGGCAGAATTTTTTAGGAACTCATTTTGGCTTGAACCCACCTGTTTATACTTTTCACTCTCCCCTGCCATTCTGGTTCCAAGGAAAGCAGGCAACATCCAACATCTGGAGAATTAGGAGCTGATCCTTAATCAAATTGATTGGATCTGAGAGAAATAGCAGGAGAACTTAGAACTTTTAAAAACAACTACGCACTTGCACTTCACATCATTTTAATGTTGGAATTGAACTTGATTAGGAAATTTGCCCTTGGTACCTTATGTCTATATCTAACTTTATTTGGAAGTGCCTTATAATAAATACCAAAGTAAAAATAAAAATATAATCAGCGAGAAGATGACTTTTAAGAGAGCACAGGAAAAAAAATAGTGTTTGAGAATAACATACTCCTTAGGACCCTTCAACAGATCCTGATCAGAAATTTCCCGGGGCCAGGCAGGATTCAACGCTATTGGTGTGGCCAATGGAAGAAAATATTGGGAGAGAATTAGAGTTAGGAAAGCAAGAAAGAGCTCTTAGAAGTCAAGAATATTACCCTGAGTCACAAGTCATGAATCTTTGTAGAGGAGGAATTCTTACCTTTGGAGGAAACTATCTCAACTGGTTTACTCCTCAGTTACAACCAAGCAATTTAGTGGCTCACTGGTGTAGAGAGGGATGAACAATTAAACTTAGGAGCTATGGAGAGTTGTTGAGAATCTGTCTTTCTACAACACAGATACTCAAAGACAGGTTTTTGGTCATAAGAGGTAAGACCCAGGGCTTACTAGGGAGTGCTTAGATGCCAGCACAATAGATAATGCATGGACTGTCTCTGAGAGTAGGGGAGCCATGGAGAAATAAGCATGTGATGATGCGAGAACTCATGTCAGACTCCCTGATAGAAACTAGGAAGGTCGCCTCTCTAACCCTTCCCCTGTAAATATAGAATGTGCTTCTCTCAGTAAAAAGGCTGCTTCCCCAAGCACGTGTAAGCACTGAAACATGAGTCATCAAATCCTTGGACTCTGGAGTGGGTGGTGGGTGGGGGAAGATGAACTTTTAAAGCTTCAAAACAGTGACAACCACCATAAAAGGAAGCATCAAAGGGGTAAAAATGGAGCAAAATGAAGTTAAATGAATCTCCCAACAACAAAAGGGAATGGTTGAAAAGAACTGCAGTCAATATGGTGCAAGGTGAGGATCCTTTAGTTTTCTCAAAGGGTAACCAATGAAAACATGAAACCCCTCAAGTAACTCTTGTTTAAAGACATAGATCACCAAACACACACACACACACACACACACACACACACACACACACACACACACACGTCTTCAAGCGCAGAGAGAATTCAGGAACTCATTGGGGTAATACAAATAAAAATTGAATGTGACTTTTGCTTTCTGTCATCTGCAAAGATTTGCTCTGTGGCTGTACCAGATAGATGTCAGGGGGTTGTGCTGGACAGAAAAAGTTAGCCACAGGGTAGCATCCTTCTATCCCACAGGGAAGTAGGGTTCTGACCATGTTGGGCACACGTGTCTTCAGAGAGCAATCTGGTACTTACATAATCTTACACAATCCTGTAAGGATATTGAACCATATACCCTTATCACTCTGCATATTTTAATATTTCAGATTATTTACTGACTCATTTATTAATAATTGGCACATGAGAAACAAAAAAGACAAAGTGATTGGCGAGATGGTATAGGGATTAAAATGCTTTTCTTGCATCCCTCCTGCCCGAGCTCAAAACCCTGACACCACAGAGTCTCCTGACAGACATCAAATATCATTATGCCTGAGCACAGAGCCAGGAGTGAGTCCTGGTCAACCCCTGGTGAGGCAGAGAAAAAGAAAAAGCACTAAAAGATTAGAATGAAAGTAGCAATTGAGGGAGTCCCCTGGCCTTCCCTTTTCTACTGCACCTTTGGGCAGAATCTTGCCCATTGAGGTCCATCTTCCTGTTCTTTCCATCACCATCATGCCAAGCATTTACAGTTTGGACATGACACTGTCTAGTCCAGACCAGTGGACCTGGCACCTGATGTCCTGCTCACTGAGGAAGCGCCCAGACTGGAACTGGAGTGATAGTTCATGACTTGACTCACCTGCTGACTTCCATAGTCTTCACTTCCCTACCTTGTCCCTATCGTCATGGGCTAACCATTATCTTCATATCCTCACAGTTTTCTAGACACGAAGGCTTTTTTATTTTCCAAATGTGCTCTTTTAATTAAATAATTAAACACTGTGATTGCAAGGTTGTTTGTGGAGTGTTTTTTTTTTTCACAACTGCAAAGTTGTTCATGATTGAGTTTCAGTCACCCTTCACTAGTGCACATTTCCCACCATCAATGTCCTTAGTTTCCCTTCACCCTCCCCCCCACCCGCCTACCTCTGGAATATATTTATTCTTTCTCTCTTTCTCTCTATTCGTTTTATTTCCCTTTTAGATACTGTGGTAGTATTGTATCTGAAAGGGTATCATAAATGTATTTTGTTTTGAGCATCTTAGTAGAATAAGAGCAGTATTTCTGTGCTGACACAATATGCTTTTTTTTTTTTTTTTTGTAAGTTTGTCTTGGGGGCACACCTGGCTGTTCTCTGGGCTGACTCCTGGTGGAACTTGGGAAGCCATGTGTGGTGCTGGGGATTAAACCCCAGTTGACCACATACAAGGCAAGAGTCCTTCTGGCTGTACTATTCCTCTGGAAACAGATGAAGTATGTTTTTCTGAAACTTCACCTTCCTTCCAGACAATAAATGCCACAGGGAAGAAATGAGTTGGGAACTTAACTCTCCATCTTATGGCATGTGCAAATACCGAGATCACTAGCTACAGAGGCTTGATTTTATCATCCATGATGGAGCGGAAAACTTTCAGACACCACAAAAGGATCTAGGAGAGTAAAAGAGCATGTACGGAGCCTGTACCTATACCCATGACAGTATACTTTAAGGACGGTGGAACCCTGTTTATCTTAGGCCAGGGGAATTCCCTTTCTAATCTCCCCAAAATTTTACTGTGCCTATGCAAAATAAAAATAGCATAAATTAAAATTTTTCTTTAATTTTTTTTGTAAAGATTGTTGCCTGTGTTTTTGTTTTTGTTTTTCATTCTCTTTTCTTTGCCCTTTTTTTTTCTTTTGCCCATGCTTTGATTCGTCTCTGTTTCAGGACCGTGGTTATGTTTGATTGTTGTTATTGTTGCTGTGGTGCTTTTCAGGTTTTTTGTTTGTTTTTGTTTTGTTTGATTTTGGGTTTGATTGTTCTTGTATTATTTGTATGTTTTTCTTCCTTTTTTCCTTTCTTTTCTTAAAATGAGATTTATAGTCTTTAGAAGGACTCCTCCCGTTTTTTTGCTTGTTTGAATTTTTGCCCCCCCCCTTTATTTTCTCTTCTTTTTTTTCTTTTCTCTTACCTTCAAACAGAAATACATAACTTGAACCATCTTGTTCTGCCTCACAAATTGAGGGGAAATAATGGAGGGCACCAAGACCAAACAGTCGTATGAACATTGAGTAGAAATAAAAAATGATCAGACTTGAACACCAAATCCAAAGTCAACTATAACAGAAAGGATACCCAATCTACAACAGGCTACACACAGAAGGTACCACTTGTACTAGCAGCCCGGGAGTCGGTGGGGGGGGGGGGACAAAGGAGGGGCAAAATGGGATGCAGTCTGGGAACAGAGGTGAAGGGAGGACAACACTGGTGGTGGGAATGCCCCTGATTCAATGCCCCTGTCACTATGTACCTGAAATACTACTGTGAATGATTTGTAATCCACTTTGGTCAAAATAAAAATTATTAATATATATATAAAGAAATAAATGAATAAAAGTGTTGCTAACTCAAAAAACACACACAAGTGACCTTGCACTAAAAACAGTAATGAAATCATGAGGAACTTGAGAATAAAAGTAATGAGTTTAGTTTATACCTTCCTACCCATCCCCTCAAAAAAAGAGCAAGGAAAAACCCAACAAACTATAGCCAAAAAAAAAAGTGATTATTTTTGGGGGTTGTAAAATTGCAACTGCATTAATTTTCTTCTTTACCTATATGCATTTTATACATTGTCTGTAACAGACCTCTCACTGAAAGAGATAGCATTTAATTAAATATAAATATTTTCAAAAAATAAAATTGTTATTAAAAACAAATATTTTACCAAGTACTAAAATGTTTTAAAGTGGAATCATTAAGCAGCCCCAGCTTTAGAAATTCAACAACTCTTCTAAGAGTTTTCTCCTGAGCATACATACAAATTTATAAGGGATCCCACAAGTCTACAGGGAAGAATGGCCTCGTGGCCATATTGAATGGCTCAGATCAGAGAGGCAGATGGTTTCCACCATGTTACTTGGGCCCACTGCTGTCAAATCTGTTGTGATGCAAGAGCATATGGAAGAGGTGGGACATCCACTTTTATTTTAATGCTCATTGGTTGCTTTCTGGGACATTAAATCAATCGACAATCTATTTCCAGAAGAACTTTCAAGACAATGGGAAATAAAAGAACATTCTCCCAGCAAGACTCCCACCACAGATATAAAATAATCCCATTTCCTGAACCCAAGTTTGTGCATGCAGTATCTTCAGGAAAAGGCTTTTAGCAAACAGGGCCAATAGGTTTCACAGGCCACTGATGGTCAAGACAAGAGAAAGGTCAGCAAAGTGGCTTAGAAGCCAGAGTAACTGAATCATCTAGTTGGATGCACTTTTTTATGAAGGCCAACTTCCCAGCTGCCTTGATTTCCCTCTTTCCAAAGAAAAAGTAACTTCACCTATTCTTTCTCTTCCAGGGGTGCAATGAACGTGCATGAGTAAAGGTTTATAAATACCCCCAGAGCCCTGAAGAAGCATGATTGTGTGAGCTCAGGGCATTGCACGTGCCTCTCTCAACAAACATAAAAATAGAGGGAAGATGTTCAAAAGGAGGATTGAGTTTAAAAAAAAGCTCCCAGTGTTTTCTCGGTTGTGGTGGGTGCTATATAGGTCTCTCTCTAAAACCAACTCACTGCAAGCAAGGTGAGTGAGAAACACAGGACAGATTCACAGCCCACTTCCAAGGAGGCTCATGTGCCCAGAACAGTGAGTTCTTATTTGAAGCTGCCCGAGGGTTGCCTGAGAAAAAGCCACAAGTTCTGAGAGACCCTCCAGATGGGTTAAGGTTGGTGTAACATTCTCAGGTTGGAGACAATAATAAAATTATCTGGTGGTGTGGTTAAAAGGTATTTCTAGCCTTGAACTTTTGAAGATATGTCTGTGGAACCTGCATTTTATTTATTTTGGTAGGGGAAGGGAAGTTTAACAGTGCTTAGGGCTTACTCCTGGCTTTGTGCTCAGGAATGACCCCTGGTAGTGCTCAAGGAAGATCATATGCAATGCCAGGGATCAAATCAGGGTGGGCCACATGGAAGGCAAGTGCTTTATTCCCTGTATTATCTTTTAAGCTCCAGAGCCTGCATTTCAGTAACTGTATGCATCCCAAACTTTTTTGATGAGGAGTCTAAAGTTTACATCTGAACGTTTGTGATGAATGACAAGTTCTCTGAAGGTAAGAATGGGCTATCTGGATTCTAACCTAAGTTCTGGATGGTCAAGGAGACAGCATAAACTAATTTGTGGGCAGTAGACTCTACACCCATTACTCAAGGAAGTTATTCTGTCCTTGAAAAGGCCATGGGAAACCAACTGAGCTATTGTCATTAATTAGACTAGATCCATGTTCTAGATTCATTCTAAGAGGACACCCAGCATCAGTGACTGCTGAACACTTCAATGAGACCGGCCCGAACTGAGAGTTTATATAAGTATAAAAGATGCTTCAGATTTCAAACAGGTAATGCCCCTCAAAATGGATGCAAAATATTTTAGAATAAAAATATCCTTAATTTTAAAGCATTTTTTCCTTTATATTTTAATTTTCTTTAATCTTCTAATCACCAATATCCCAAGTGTCCCTCCTCCCCACTCCACACTGGCCTGTACTCTAGACAGGCTATGTACAGGCTTTTTTTTTTACAGGCTTTCTAAAGCATTTTCATGTAAACACATAATAAAATATTCTAATTGATGAAATCTTCTTTTATTTTATTAATTAACACATTGAAATGATAACTATAAATTGAAATGATATTTATATTAAATGAAATATGTGATTAAAATAATGTATTAAAATATTGTATTGAGTTAAATACAGTAGTAAAATTAATTAATTAATTGAGTAAAATCCATTAAAATTAATTAATTGTCTTCTTTTCTAAAATGAGACTACTAGAAAATTCTTTAATGATTTACGTGACTAGTGAAGAGTAATTTTTAAGAAATATAGTGCCTAGGGTCTTTTTTGTTTTGGTTTGGTTTGGCCACACCTGGTGGTGCTCAGGGGTTACTCCTGACTCGGCACTTGGAAATCACTCCTGGCAGGTTTGGGAAACTATATAGGATGTCGGGGATTGAACACCAGTCTGTACTGGGTAGGCCACATGCAAGGCAAAAGCCCTACCACTCTGCTATCTTTCTGGCTCTGTGCCTGGGGTCTTAATTTATTGAAGTCCTTGATTCTAGATGGATTCATTCTGGAGAATACTAGAATCCTTGTTTTTTGCCTCCAGAGAGGAAAGAGGAGATAAGCCAAATCCAGTTCCACCATCAGTCCAAAGAACTTGCCTTGTAAGATGAAACCCTACCAACCCCAAACAAAGGTGTTCCCTCAACTTCCTCCTTCCCTAAACGTCTTCTTTTGTGATAAGTCAGAGTATTTTGAAAGCATTTCAGACATTTTTGTGATAAGTCTGAGTTTTTAACCCACATTTTTTATCTCAAGAATCTTACAAACTAATATAACAAATAAAATTAATATCAAAGTTCCCAGCATATACATCATAATATCTATATATTCCATGTTGGCTATTGGAAGAAAGAAAGTAGCCATTTGTGTAAGGAAAATCCAAGGCCCTTTGATCCAAGAATCAACCCTAGTCATAACTCTAATCCAAAGAGACACAAGCTCACAAACCCAGAATGGTGAAAACCAACTAAGAAGCCATGAAATTAGCAACTCACCAGTTGTCAGCTGAATCCCTGTTGGGGCACCATTATGTAAAATTAATCCTCAGGTTCTAAAGCAAAACACTGGAGAGAAGTGGGTCTGGAAGTAAATGTTGATCAAGGAAATAACACACACACACACACACACACAAACACACACACACACACATACACACACAAAACACACATGAATTCAGGAATTCCAACACATAAGGCTTTAGCTCCTAAGAAGCAGCAAGCTTCATGGAAGCCCAACAACACCTTTGGTGGTAGAAAGGCCATGGATCTTGGCCTCTAGGATGCTGCTCAGAGTCTTCAGCTCTCTTCTCTTCACTGCCTACTTCTCTCCCACCTGAAGGGGCCTCTGCCATGTTCAGAATAGGTGCCATGTGCACCAATGTTCTTATGAAGGACACTGCACACTTAGTCCAGTTTAAGGAGGCTGTGATGGTGATTAGCCACCGGAGAGTCAAGGCATTCACCATCATTGGGATCTTCTCTGTTTGGGCACCAGTTGTAAAATAAAAATCCACGGTTGTGATCTCACCCCACATGCCCTGTTTCTATCCCTTTGGTAGATGGGTCTGAAGACCCGGGCTAATGTTGAAGCAAAACTAAATCAAGCAGTCAAAAAAGAATGTTCATGGCTTTTGCATCCTTTGCCTCATGCTCCCTCTGCCTCAGTCTAAACCCAGACTACTCTTTTTTTTTTGTTCAAACAAATTCTCAATGCCAGAATGAGGAAGTTCGGGTAATCCAGGTGGGCATTTATATAACAAAAGAAAAGGTTTAGGAAGGAGAAAGTTGGGTAAACACCTTTGTTTGGGGTTGGTATATGGGTTTCATCTTATATTGTCTAACATAGATTGCGGACATAAAGAGTCAAAGGAGAGGATTTAATTAACACCAAAAAGATAACACACCCCTAGGTGTGTTACTAGTGGTATACTAAAGGGTAGGTTATAATTTTGACAGAAGGGAAGAATGGTAAGGGATGAAGAGGTGAGGTGAGGTAAAGGCCTTGGTACCCCACCTCAAGAGAATACAAGAACAAATTTGGGTCATCTGACTTTAGCCTGGAGATCATGTGCTTCTCCAGTACCTATCCCACCTTCTCTGCAAATGGTTTGAAAATGCCAGGGGTTGGGTGGGGAGGAGGGAGATTTGGCACATTGGTGGTGGGAATGTTGCACTGGTGATGGGTGATATTCTTTACATGACTGAAACCCAAACACAATCATGTATGTAATAAAGTTGTTTAAATAATAAAAAAAAGAAAAGAAAAGAAAATGCATGTCAGAAAAAATTTTTTCTTTCATGGAAAAATATTCACTGCACAGCTACTCAGAGACCAGTAAAGAGATGTTTAAAAACAAATTATTTTCAAACCACAGAACAAGCAAAGATTCGTTTGTAGGTTATTTGGGAACATGACAAATTTTACACCTTGAGGAAGGTGTAAGAAAAAGACATTCTCACTTTGTTAACAAAATGAGAACTGAAAATAAAGATTTGAAAGTGCTCTAAGTTCTTGACTTCATAGGGTTTTGTGGCACCCTAAATTTCCAAAGTGATTCTTTTTTTTTTTTTTTTTTTTTTTGGTTTTTGGGCCACACCCAGTGAAGCTCCGGGGTTACTCCTGGCTATGCACTCAGTAATCACTCCTGGCTTGGGGGACCATATAGGACACCAGGGGAACAAATCGTGATCTGTCCTAGGTCAGCCTTGTGCAAGGCAAATGCTTTACTGCTGCACCACTGCTCCAGCTCCCAAAGTGATTCTTCTTTTTTTTTTTTTTTTTTGGTTTTTGGGTCACACTCAGCGGTGCTCAGAGGTTACTCCTGGCTCTGCACTCAGAAATTGCTCCTGTTGGCACGAGGAACCATATGGAAGCTGGTATTCAAACCACTGCCTGTTCGAATAAGCTGTGTGCAAGGCAAATGCCCTACCACTGTGCTATCTCTCCAGTCGCCCACCCAAAGTGATTCTTAAATACCAGCCTCTAACTTTTTAGAGAGCAATGTTGGGTTTCCTATGATTTCAGTCCATTGATTCAGTCCAAAACCCATAGTGACCCCACGAAGTTTTCTCCTTGAACCCCAAGATTTCAGGTAGAAAAAGGGCATTCCCTCCATAAGTTTTGAGTCAATGGTTATGGTGACTAGGACCCAAAATGTAGCAGAGTTAAGGTCAATACCTATGACTCACAGTGAAAACAAATCAAACCAACGGCTCATGTTGCAGAGTTAAAAATGTGTAGCCTCAGCTAGGATTTCAGGGTGGGTTCATCCAGTAGAAAAAACAGAGCCAGACTAAAAATCTAATCACAAGGAAATTGTACTTCCTCTTGCCCTAACTGGCAAGGTCCCCAGGATATCAGTCAGGAGTTCATGTGCAACTTGGCCTACTTTCACTGAATTCTATTCTGTTGATGATGGTAATCTACTTTTAGGAGATATACAAGATACATCACAGCCATTCTTCTTGGTCACAGGTCAGAGGTCGCAAGGTCTCCTACTTCCACCATTTTGTTGCTCTTTTTGTGGATTTTCTGACAGGAAATGGGAATTTGGTGGATAATTACCAGGCATACAGATAAAGTTTCCTCATTAAAGTCTCATAAAGGCATGAAAATAAATCACCCCAAGTGGAGAGAGAAAGAAAATCTTCTGTTTAGACATTTCCATGACCATTGAGGCCAATTATTTCTCCTCTCCACTTGGTGACTTTATTTAAACTCACACAGGGCCAGGGTAGTTGGAGGAAAAAATTTAAAGACCTCACAGAACTTTTCTGATTCCAAGTTAGTGACAGTTAATGACTTGTCAAGGTATGTCAAGGACAGGACAAGCCTGGCAAAATAAATTATGAAAGTGCAGCTGAGGAGACCCAGAGGAGGAAAGTCGGATAACCCACATTTGCAGAGTTAATATAAACAAAAGTAAAGCTACAATTTCGGGATGTCTAAGGGGTTCCTTTGACCCTTCTGGAGACCAAAGCAATGATTCTCAGGAACAGTGAAAGATCCAAATGAACTCTGTATTCTATCTATACCCCCTATATTTGTCTCCCTACATCCAAGAGTGACTCTATCTTTTCTAAGCAGCTACTGTTGGCATTAGGGACACTCACTCATATACTTCTTTTTTTCTCCCAGAACTTTTCTCTAGGCATTTTCCAACTCCATCAGGAATCTTCCCATTTTCCTAATATTATTTTTCTGGTCTCAAGTCCTAGCTCTTTCAGGATTTTGTTTTTACCTAGAGCTAGTTGGACCAGTCTCATCTGGCATCAGAACAGAGATGTTTGGATCAATATATGTTAACAATGGGCTTCAAGGTTTAACCCAGGGATCCTGAAAAATACCTACCCGTGGCCTGTCAAGGCATTATCTAAGAGAGAAGTATCTGTTATGCTTTTACAAACTAGCAGAGGAGGGAAAGGAATATACTCTAAAGTTGGTGAGTATAGTCACCACCCCTTACTAAAGTTAATATGTGCTGAGAAATGTATCCTTAAATCATTTCTTCATGGATGAAATGTCATAAACTGCAATAACACAAATCCAAGTGCTACTATTACCATGCACAGAGACTTTGTGTAAAAATCACCATCGTTGTGATCCAGTGTATCAGGCCTGGCACATGTGTGTCATCTTCATTGTCATCCACAATGACTTTAAAAATTCTTGTTAAAAATAGCTATAACATCAGAATCAAACAAATCCAGGTTATTCTAATTCACATTATTAAAAAAAAATCCAAGGGAAGATTCCTGAGTAACAGACCATTCACCATTTTGTTTTCCAGGATGGAAGAAGAATTTTTTAAAAGCAAAACCCAGACAAACCTGTGACAGTGGTGTCTCTCTATTGCATATAATAAGATCTGAACCGAAACCCTTCACTTTGCTTATTCTCTCTTTACTAAGAGATAAAAAACATATTTAGGCCCTCAATGTGAGCCTAGGCACTCCGTGGCCAGCTATAGCACATGAAAGTCTTGCAGCTGGCATTCGGGGGAAAGGTCCGCAATTAAAAGATTTGCAGTGCGGCAGAAGGCAAGTGTGCCAGGTTTCTGCTTTCAGCTCACCTGGGCAACAGGCAGGTCTGGCCATTGGAGGACCATGGCATTGTGCAGCAGTGTGGACACTTGGCTCAAAAGGTTAGCCATCACGGTCTAGGCATTGACCAACAAGTACCTAAATGAAAAAAGGTTCTGATTTAAGTCTGTGAGCTATTTCTTGGCCTTATAGACCATTTCTGGCCAATATAGAAAAATAAGTATCAGCTGCTTTCCAATATCCTAGAGATTAGTGTGTGACTGACTCTGTTTGCCCTGTCCTCACTAGCTGGATGACTTAAAGAGGCATTCATTCAGTCACTAACTCGTTTTCTCACAAATTCAGAGGCAATAAGGGCAAAGGGCAAAGATTCGAGTTTGTTGGGTCTGGTGAGGTCTCTCCTTACCTATAGCCATCTTCTTGCTATATCCTCTATGACCTTCCTCTGAGTATGAAACTCAGAGGGAGCAAACAAAGCTTTCAGGTATCTCCATTTATAAGGACCTTAACCCTATCTGGTCAGGACTCAGTCACTGGAGATCTCTTTAGACCATATTACTTTCTCATCAGTAGAAACAAAACTCAGAAAAGGCTGTGATATTAGCTAACTAAAGGACAGGCAAGTATTGGAGAGAAACAGAATTCCAGCATTTTAAACATGAAGGTTACCGAGATGGACACTTCAGTCTTATCATACCAAAGGTTTCCTCTCTTCTTTGTGTATGATGAAGCAGCATTGTCCAATAATATATCAAGATATAAAAACAAAGGTCATTTCACAGACAATTTTATTCATTTGAAATGTCCAAAGATGGTCCATAGCATCAAGACAGACATAAGGATTAGTGGAGGTGAGGGAAAGAGTGGTGAGTGGCAAATAATAGGTGTGGGGTTTCCTCTGGGGTTGATGAAAATATTCTGGAACCAGAAAAGAGGTGATGATCATGTAACATAATAATTTTTTCTTCTGGGGCTGGAGAAATAGCATGGTTGTAAGGTGTTCTCCTGTCACCCCACCCCCATCTTCTACATAACCTTATCTGATAGTAAGACCTGCCCATTTCTGGGAGGGGTCTTTGGGAGGTATCAAAAGGTTTACCTCAGGGGCAGGAAGAGGATTGGGGGATTGATTAAAGGATTCAGCAAGGGAGAAGCAGAGGGTATTGGCAGGAGAGACAAGGTTGAATGATGGGCTGATAATGGATCTGGTTTGAAAGGTTATGATAGGCCATACATGATGGCCAGGGCCTGAATAAAGCTGATGTCTCCTGAAATCTCATTGTTGTGAGTCTTTTCCTCATGGTCACCCTGAACCCTCAGACCTACCAGCTGAAGGGAGTTGGAGGAGGGTGGCCGAGGCCGGCAGAGAAAGGCCCCTCCATCCATCTCACCATCATCCACATCCATCCAGCACTCTTTAATTAATCAGTTTTTCAACATTCGCCTTGCATGCGGCCAACACAGGATGGACCCTGGTTCTATTCCCAGCATTTCATATGGTCTCCCGAGCTTGCCAGGGGCAATTTCTGAGTGTAGGTCATGACCTACATCATCTGAGGAGTGGCCCCTCGGTGCTGCCAGATGTGACCACTAATATCTGAGTGTAGGTCATGACCTACATCATCTGAGGAGTGGCCCCTCGGTGCTGCCAGATGTGACCCCCCAGAAAAAAACCCCAAAAAGTAAAATAAATTCATCTTCAACCACTAAATAGCTTTTGAAATTGGTTGCTTTTATGTGAATGTTAACTGAATCAGCTTAAATGAAGGATAACAACTAATTTAAGAAGAAAATAATAATGTTTCAACTCATGATCCTGAATTCTGTCAAGGTCATGCTTTTTGGAAGGGGCATGCCCAGATGTGCTTGGGGTTTTACTCCTGGGTCTGCATTAAGGATCACACCTGGCAGAAGTCTGGAGGACCATACAGGGTACCAGGAATCAAATCCATATCAAATAAATGCAAGGCAAGCGCCATACTCTCTGTGCTATCTCTCCAGCCCTTCAAGGTCATATTTTTTATTTAGCTGCTATTGTGTTGAACTCTTCATTTAGCATTCTGGGGAAATCTGTCAATGACTATATAAAAAAAGGAAAACTGGGGCAGAGGGATAGGATAGTGGTGAAGGCACTTGCCTTACACCCAGCCAACCATCACAAATGATCCCCCAGTGTCCCACCAGGTGTGACCCCTTGAGTACAGAGAATAGAGTACGTTCTGAACAACACCAGGTTCCAAAACCAAAATAATAACAACACAATAATAATAATTTTAGGACATGCCCAGTAGCTTGTGCCTGTCAGTCAGGCCTCAGGGGTCCTTTCTAGAAGCTTCTCCCACTGCTGCTGCTTAGTCTGTGCTCTGCAGGTTAAACTGGACCCAGATATGCCTCTCAGCAGCACCCAGGAGAAAAGCTGAGTACAGAGGCCAGGGTGTTTCCAAGTCTATAGGTCCCCTCTATGTGTCACCACACCCTTTCTGAATCCCTTCTTGCCTGGCAGGGGAGGGAAAAGTAGAAAGGTAGAGACAGTGGCAATGTTCGGAGGAAAGGAGTTGGGAGCAGGTCAGGGAGGCAGGACAGAGAACAGGGGTGCCTAGTGCATCCTGGGTCCCCCTGTTTGGGCTGTCACTGGCTAAAAGCCCCCCATGACCTACATCAAAGCTCCTTCTTCTGTTCTTTCTCCTCAGCACCATCCCCTGAAGAGAGGAGAAAACTAGACTTCTCTGGCTCAGATCAAGAAGCTGAAAACGTACCCATTTTAGAGGGGAGTAATAGAGTCACCCAATAAAGCATCTAAAAAGAATATAGTTGCAGACAAAGCAGATCAGAACTGACATCATTAGTGTGTGTGTGACACTTTTCTATTTCTCAATTTTCTTAGCCAAAGCAGTGAACACATACGAAGACCATAGAAGAGGCCAGGTTTGGGCCTCTGGCGGCACCTGCAAGAACTATTTATATTTCACCTTCTAAAATATGCCATGGGGAGGTTTGGAAAACAGGTGCCCAAGAAATCTACTATGTCCTATTTTAGACTGAAAATGACAATAAGTGAGGGTTAAGTAGCAGTTATCCAGTTCGGCCCTTGAATGAAACTGTAGCATAAGAGATGAAGTCATGAAATTTTCCTATACATGGATGTACATGGAATCTATTATGCTGAGTGAAATAAGTCAGAGAGAGAGAAAAACACAAAATGGTCTCACTCATCTATGGGTTTTAAGAAAAATTAAAGACATTCTTGCAATAATAGTTTTCAGACACAAAAGAGAGGAGGGCTGGAAATTACAGCTCATCTCATGAAGCTCACCACAAACAGGGATGAGTTTAGTTAGAGAAATAACTACATTGTGAACTATCCTAACAATGAGAATGTATGAGGGAAATAGGAAGCCTATCTAGAGTACAGGCGGGGGTGGGGTGGGGAGGAGGAGATTTGGGACATTGGTGATGGGAATGTTGCACTGTGATGGGTGGTGTTCTTTATATGACTGAAACCCAAACACAATCATGTATGTAATCAAGGTGTTTATAATAATATATATATATATATATATATATATATATAATATATATAAAAGAACACTCAGTGTGGGGGTACTAGAGCAATGGCACAGTAGGTAGGGGGTTTGTCTTGCATGCAGCAATCCAAGTTTTGATTCCCAGCTGTCCATATTGACTCCTGAGAACTGCCAGGAGTGATTCCTGAGCACAGAGCACTGAGAACCACTACCAAGTGTGTCCCAAAAACCAAAATTAAAAAAAAAAGAAAAAGAAAAAACAAAGCTCTGTGAACTGGTATAGTTTTGTAAACTATAGTTTAAAAAAGACCTATGAACAATAGTGGTCCACAGTTCATAGTTTGAGGACCCCTGCATGAGATTGAGAGGAGAAGTTGAGAGACAGAGGAGGAGGGAGTCAGAGAATGCAGCCCATATCCCGAACATGAGCAACGTAGTCAGGGATGTGTCAATGGCGCCAAAAACATCCAGCAGACCAAATAAATGTCCTTTGTAGACTGCATGTGGCCTGCAGGATGTAATTTGAGGACTCTTGCACTATGTCATCCAAATGTCTCTAGAAGAGGAAACCCCTCTGCTGGTCCCAGCATACTAGGTGGTACCTCTGGAGGCTGCTCAGCTGAGTTGTCTGGAAGGCTTTTTGTTTGTTTGTTTGTTTTATTTGTTTGTTTGGGGGCCACACCCGGTGACACTCAGGGGTTATTCCTGGCTATGCACTCAGAAATCACTCCTGGCTTGGAGCCAAATGGATCATATGGGACCATATGGGATGCTAGGGGATCCAACCTCGGTCTGTCCTAGGTCAGCCACATACAAGAAAAACAACCTTAGGGTTGAGCCATCACTCCAGCCCATCTTGAAAATTTGACTCTGTCTTTCAAGTGTGTATAGTGCTTGTATGTTGGCTAGGTATAAGGCTCCACCATGGGAAATAGCTTACGAGTTTTCCTACCTCTTAGCTTAGGACCAAGATGTCTCAACTGTGCCCACAGCCCCCAAGGCCAAGTAAGAAGTTTTTAGCACCTCAGGAAATTTCTGACCACTTTCTCCTGAATCTTCTTTGACGGACACAGTCTCCTGCCCACTCAGACTCTGTTCATTGTTAGCCCAGGAGCTTATAAGTCTTGCAGTTGCCTAAGATAGACTGAGGATACTGTTGGAGAAAACATGGGTTGGACTGGGTGGAGGTGTTTAATGCCTTTCCTTGGCAAAATCATCATTTGGTCGCTTGGGTTTTGTTTGTTGGTTTGATTTGGGGGCCACACCCAACTATGTTGAGTGATCACTTCTGGCTCTCAAGCAGGGCTCATTCCTGGCAGTGCTTGGTGTGTCAGAATGAGCAAGGGGTTATACTGGGGCCAGCCACTCACAAGGCAAGTGCCTTAACTCTTGCACTATCCCTCCAACTTTTCCATTTTTATTTTGAACAATTATTGGTTGGGGGAAATTTCAGAATCTAGTCCTCACTGGCCTTCTGGAACTATAGAGGTGGGCAGCTTCTCCTTTTGCTCTTAGTTACTGGTCAGAGGGCAGCTGAACTAGATCCTGAGTCACATATATGCAGGCATTCCGCGATGGGACTAGCAGGGGTGATGCTAGCGTAAACCAATTAAGCCCAAAATCTCATAAGCTTAAAACAAGCACCAACTTTTTTTTTTTATAATTATCCACTTAGTGCAGTCTAATATAATGGGTTCTGTCTGCTTGTCATGGAAGGAGCCCACAAAATGGGGATACCGTTTGTCTCTGCAATTTCTGCAACCAATAGGACACTGAAGGGCAAACCAGAGAGTCTCCTACAAGAGAAGGGCGATGCCCACCTCTCCTTAACAGATCTCAGACAGCTAGATCCAATCCAACAGGAATAAAGGTGAAGAAAAGATGGGGCAACATCCCTCCTTTGGGTTGAACTTTCAGTTCAACACTGCACATTTCTGCCCATATGGACTGCCTGGTAAGAAGCCATTGATTGGTCAATCAAGGCAAGATAAGCAAACATTTTGGTTCCCAACTCCAATGCCAGCATCCTAGAGGCATCTATAGATACAGGCAAAGAAGGGCATTGGATTAGAAAATTGACACAAAAGCCTGTGTGAAGGATGGGATGGAAGGTGAAGGCAGTAGAAGCTTCTAGATTAATCAGGAGGCTATTGTAACAGCCCAGCAATAATATTTGCCACATCAGGAAAGTGAAAAGTAGTGAAATATGAGTTCTGTTGGAGATTCTAAGGAATGTCAGGTTGGAGATCCAGAGCTCAACATAATGGGTGACATCACAAAAGTCAGCCAAGGGGCAGAGGAGAGTGGTGGGGTCAGCTGGGGGAGAGGGAGAAGTCTGTGATAAGAAGACTTATAACATTTTGGAATTTCATTCTTTCTTTCCTTCCTTCCTTCCTTCCTTCCTTCCTTCCTTCCTTCCTTCCTTCCTTCCTTCCTTCCTTCCTTCCTTCCTTCCTTCCCTTTCTTTTTCTTTTTTAAAACATTTTTGAGTTCAGCTCAGGGGACCATGGGATACTGGGGATACCTGGGTCATCTGCATGCAAGACAAGCACCCTCCCCAATGTGCTGTCTTCCTGGCCCCTGTCTCAGATATTTCCATTTCTTTGTCTTCCCCCAACTCTTTTCATACAGCCTGCCCCACCTCTAAACTTCATTTCATATATCTACTGTTCCAAATACCCAGTTTGGTACAATGAGGACTATTGGACGCAAGACATGTATAACACTTTACAAACATAGATGACTAAGCAAAATGCCACTTTGGTCAAAATTAAATAAATAAAAGCTCTTAGTGTGTTCTATGCTAACACACACCAGAATCTTGTCTTCAGAGGAGATGAAAGATGCTCTTAAGCCTTTGTTTGACAGACTCAGTCCAGCAATCACTTTTGAAGCCTCCTCTCTCAATACCTATAATAAAAACAAATGATTCAATAAAAATAAGAGCCAAGGGTAACCAGGCATCAAAATAACAAATATCGACTCATGTTTAACCTAGCTCTTAATTGATTTAGGATCCCTCAGCTCAGCCACTCACACCTAAGTGACTTTGGACAAAGTCCTTGAGTTCTCTTCATCTTTCCTATCCCCTGAAGTGCCATCATGCTCCCACCACACAGGGACGCTGTCATAAGTGAAAGAAGCTTATTAAGTCATTGGTGGCAATGATGGACCATGGTTGAGGAGCCTTTCACCCAGACCCCACCTTTGAAAGGAGCAAGTGAAGCTTTAGCATTTCAACCCAAACATTTCAGCCACTTCAGCATTTCAGCCCAAACAAGGCCATCACCTACGGCCTGCATGCCCTAAAGCTCTGGTATTTGCTGTTCTGCACATAATATCTTCCTTGGAATAGGATTTGAGTGCATGCAGGTATGCTTATCTTGGACATTTGGTCTGAGAGAGACAGAGAGCAGTAGCAGCTCACCTAGCCACACTTCTTCCTGCCCTTTAAGTAGAGCACACAGACAGTGTGCTCTTCTAGATCAAAATGCTCTCTTTGGTCCCTTACTCGGGTTTACCCAACTAGCATGAGGAATCTCGGACTTTCCCTGGCTCCATGGATAACCTAGTCTTTAAGGATCTCCTAAGCCATGCCCTTAAAGACTACTCACTGCCTTTGTTTACTCTCAACTACCTAGCAGGGGCTTGCACACACCAAAGATGTTCAGGCATGTATGTCAAGCACATGTATGAGCTAAAACTTGCAACCCCTCTCTGTTCTTAGGGGCAGTCATTTAGGTATCAGGGTGGTGATAGGACTGAAAGGATTCTCTGATGGTTGATCTCTGAAAACCCAACTTCAGTGGTAACAGGAGTAAGTTCTGAGGCTCTGATATTCAGTGTCAATAACACTGTTTTATCAGTGAAACTTTCCCAAGTGGTAGAACTTCAATTTCTTGCCAAAATAAGACAGCAAACAAGGAGGCTGATGTATAGGTTGCTGAACTCGATGAGGAGAATCTGTCTGCCATGGAGCTTGATATTAAATCATGACATGCTTTATCTCACAAGCACACATTCAGGTCCTTATACATTCTTCTACTTGGGAACAGTCCTATGTGTAAATATTTTTAAATGTGCCAATGATTGCTCTAATAGTGAACAATGCCAAAGGCAGGTGATCTAACAAAAGATCAGTTTTAAAATTGATCTTCAAAATACACTATTGCCTGATTTTCCAAAACTTGTTTTTTGGCAGGGCTCAGGGGTTGTTCTAAGCTCAATGCCTGCAATATCATGAAGAGCCAGGGTTAAAACTCAGGCCTCCTACACACAATGCATATATATTTAGCCATTAGACATTGTTCCCTGATTGTTTTCTAAACAAGAAAAATGAAATGGACTGAAAAAGTCAGTGTAATCTAAATTCAATGTCCTTATTGGACTCCATGACATGATCATTACTCCTTTCCCCCATCTTCACTAGGGCTAGTTTTCATTTGAACAGTTTCAAAGTGCCATTTGCTTCTTGTCTCCTTACTCCAGCTTGCTCCATGAGTTTGTATATGTTGTGTTTAGGGTTTGTATAAGTCATGTAAACTTCCCTTCCATAAATGGAACTCAGTTTAGATATAACTAATGAAATTAAAGTCAACGTGGGGCTGTCTGAGAAGAGAGTAATAAGGTCTAGCTTAGAAAAGCAACTGATTGTAGAGGGTCTTACAGTAGATGATAAAGGAATGGAACCAAAGCCTAGCAGGTGATGTGATGGGTATAACCCATCTTCAGCTTAGAACTGAAGAAAAGGGGAGGATGTATGACTGAGGACGCAGGAATAGCAGCAAAGGAGGGATAAGATGGGTATCAATTTAGGGACAGAGGAAGGAGAATGCTGAGTGCAGACATGAGTAACAGGTACCCCTCGCCTGCATTCAGGTCCTCCTGAGATTCTTTACTTACCTGGGCCCTGCATTCTTGATTTGCTGAGTGCTGGGATGGCTACTTATGAAGATCTTTAGGAGAAATATCAAATGAAAAAAGGAATGGACATGTGAGCATTCCAATATCTCTGGAGGAAAACTTACTGGAGAAACCCTGAAAAAAAAGAAGAAAAAAACTCTGAAAACTCACTTGTAGATCTGAGTTGAATCCTTCTCTATCATTCAGGGAACACAGAAGCACATGTATTGTTTTCCTGCTCACCACCTGGGATGACTCATTCCTACACCAATCATGCACTTGGAGAGGCAATTTGTAGAAAGATAAATGACAACATCTATTTTGAAGTTTCAAATCATTCTTTTGTAAACAGTTGGTGCTGCTGATTTGCTTCCTAATATTAACAGTCCTAATTCCATTAAATCCCTGATTTCTGCTCATTCTTGAAGAAGGGCCTAGAATAAATCTCCAGACATGATCAGCTGTTCACTCTACTTCTTCCCTTTGGTCTGTCTACTTCAGGTTCTGTCTCTGGGTGGTCAACTACTCTCATATCCTGGGGCCAGAGACTATATACAACCCACACATGCAGAATGGGACATTCTCAGGGGCAACTTCTGCACAGACACCCCCAAAGAAACAACAATATTCATGGCCTTGCTCCTAGCACAGAAGAAGTCACCTATGAATGGAGACAGTGAGCATGTAGAAGCATCATCTGAAGACTGAAATGTGTGCTGATAGTGCTAGGTGTCAGGGACACCATGGAATACAGAAGATACCAAATTCAAGTTTAGACTGGGTTGATGTGGAAATGATTGGGAAGACTTGCCAAAAAAAAAAACACTAGAGAGGGAAACAAAACAAAATATAAATATGGCAGTTTAAGGCAGCAAAAGGGGCCGTCAAGATGGCTTAAGGGCTAGTGCTTTGGCTTCATATGCAGGACGTCCAGATCAAATCCCAAGACCACAGAACCCCCTGGTCCCTGACAGGAGCAAATTTTGAGCAGCATTATGGAGCCCTCCCCAAATGTTTTTTAAGAAAAAAATTTTTTGTGTTAAGGGGTCATATTTAGCAGGTGCTCAGGACTTATTCCTGACTCTGTGTTCAGGGATTACTCCTAATTTTATGCTAAATGGCTCCCTATATGGTACCAGGGATAGAACTGGAGTTGGCCACATGCAAAGCAAGTAGATGTTTTACCCCTGTATGATATCTCTTCCTCCCTATACTTCAATTTTTTAAAAATCAAATGGGGGGAAGGAGCTTTTAAAAAATCAAATAGAAAAAAAGTCTCGTGCCCATGCTCTCCCCATGTATAGCGTAAATGGAGAATCAAAGACCTTTATTTGGGTGAAAAGATACAAAAATTAAAAGATATGAGGGGTTAAGAGGTCTGTAGTGCTAAGTGGTTTCCCACAGGAACTGCTGTTTCTAGGAAAGAAGAGAAATGACTGAATCCAGGACCTTTCTTATTCCTGTAAACCAGGGGTCTCAAACTCAATTTCCCTTGGGGACGAAGGAGGCAAAGTCAGGGTGATCCTTGAGTGCAAAGTCAGTAGTAAGCCTTGAACATTGGGGGGTGTGACCCAAACAACTAAAACAAAACAAAACAAAAAAAAAATTCCTCTACGGCAGGGCCACAAAAAGTTGTACAGAGGGCCGCACATTTTGTGTAAGGTTGACTTCTTTATTTGAAACTCACTTTGCCATTTCTCCCCCATCTAAAACACGAAGCTAAATAAGATAAAACAGGAACTATTATAAGATAAACCAGGAAGTAGTACAAGCTAAAATAGGAAATAGCACAAGATAGGACAGGAAGTAGTACAAATAGTACAAGATAAGGTAGAAATAGCACAAGACAAAGCAGGAAGTAGTACAAGATAAAAGCATCAAATTAGAAGGAAACCATGATTTATTCTCAGCTGTACTCAAGTAAATAAGAAGTCTTAGGGTCTTCTTTAAAGGAAGAAAGAAGATCTGGCAGAAATGCATTTTTTTTTCATTTAATAATTAAAGTTAAGATGTGAGCCCCTCCCTCTTCTCATGGGTCACGCAGACTTCTAGGGCCCATTCATCTCCAAGAAATGGTCTGGGTTTGGTGGTGGTGTTAGTGCTGGAGTGGTAAGAAAAGGTACTACTAGCATGGTCAGAAGGTCCAAGCAAAGTTCCAGAAGTAAGAAAGAAGATTTGCCAATGACTGAGGTGCTGGAGGAAACACAAGAATGTGGCCAAAAGCCACTTCAGTGTCTGGAATGAGAGAAAAATCAGGCTCTGTGTAGGCAGTGGTCAAACTGCATGTTTCATTCAGCAGGTCATGTTCAACTGAGGGCAAGTTTAGACATAGGTGGGTGCAGTGCCAGAAGGAAAGGATTAGAGGGGTATTAGAACCTAAACCTCTTGGAATGGGGCTCCAGAAAGCTATGAAAAACTGATGGGCCAAGAGTGGGATGGACAAGAGGTACAAGGAGCCTCAAATCTCCAGCAGGATAGAAGAAACTGACACACTCTAGAGCCAGGGCTGGCTTTTCTCCTAGAGCACCCCTGGTCTTGAGGGGTGAATGGAGTATAACAGGGGCCCACAGAGATGGGGGTGCTGACTTGCCAGTAGGAAGCCAATTTCCTCCCACCTAGAGGCTACTTGTCTTGATATTTCTGCAAGGAGGCGGCTTCTGAGATTGAGGGTTCAAATTACCAGCACAAAGATCAGAAAGCAGCAAGACCCAGGTGGGAGGAGAGTTGATATAGGGCCTGAGTTTCCTCTCTTGGGTTGCCCCAGCTGTCTGTCTCCCTGAGTTGTTCTGGCTTTTTTCTTCCTGACCTCCAAATCAATTGAGGGGTGCGTATGAGCCTGGGTAGGTGGGAGTGATGCTGTAGATGCCAATATCCAGTCGGGAGCTCTTCATGCCAACCACAAGCAGGTCTATATGGAGAAAGTGATGTTTAGGGGTGGATGCAGGGGTGGTGGTGTGGGGTATACCCCTCTGTCCAGATGGGAGCTGGAATTTGGAGAGAGGGGACTGAGGTCTCTTACCTTGTTGGGTTTTCCTTTCTCAGACTCAAAAATCTCAGAGCGGGTCACCCAGTGTGTGCCAGGCAAGACCCTTGAACTGGTGGAAAGCGAAGTCCAAGGCTGGGGCATTCGGGCATGTTGAAAGACTGGACGTGCTTCTTCCCTTTCCATATCCAGAGTATCACCTTTGAAAGCACTGGTTGAAAGGGCCCTGCTGGAGCTGCATTGAGGGGGACACAGAGAAGACAGAATGCTCAGGATTGGCTGTTGCGTATGTAAACATTTTTATGGGATTATTATGTTACCGACCCTACCTTGATCGGTGATTGTGCCCTACCCTAGGGTGTGACTTGGCATTCTGCTCCCACCCTAGGGTGGTTCCTGATTCTTCTCCCACCATTGGGTACCACACAATGATGGGATCAGACAGGCATATATCAGTGATTCTTTTAAAATCATACAAAGTCCAAGATGAGTTATGACTCCAAAGTTTTAGTAACTCCACACTGTATGGTGATTTTGGACCATACTCTTTACATGCTTTTTAAAACTGATCTAATTCTTCCATCTGATAGGGTACATAGTTAGAAACATTTACCCCATGTAAAGGGGATGAGGCCGGATTAGCAAAATTACTCTGAATACAGCTCTGAGGCTGTGCATGTGGTTCATCGTCTGACTCTGTACTGTTGTGCGATTCAATTTTATGAATAGAATGAGGCCTCACTTCTGGAGTTAGTACTGGAGGTTGATCATTGTCTGAGTCACTACTGTCATGTGATTTGCTAGAATCAGGCTTAACTTTCTGAGTTGTTTTTCTTCCAGGAAAAATTCCTATATTGTTGATGGTGGGGCTGGATTCGTCAGCCCGCACCTTGGTCTGAATTTTCGTCTGAAAAATTTCTTTATTATCCATACTGGTTTTAACATCACCATTTCTACACTTTCTATTTCCTAAATGCCAGCCAATACCTATGCTCACAGTAACAATGTGAGCCAGCACAGAAATTCCACAAACTATGCCATTTTCATTTGAAATCTAGACCACAACCACTCAACTGTAGTGATTGTCCTTAGATCCAAACCAATTAGTTTAAAACAAAATGGAATAATCCATTTGTATAATAGAGAACCAATATGTATGCAAAAAGGTGGCAGAATCCACATGACTAACCACAGAAACCATTTAATGGTCAGCAGAGGAAATTTCCAATGAAGTATTTCACTTACAATTATTGAGGGTCCAGGTTCAGCCTGTTCAGATGCCATAAGGAAAAAAGCCCCTCACCTTCCACAGACCCTTGCTTTTATGCCCCAGAATCACCCAATGGTGGGATCAGATACCACCCAATGGTGGGAGCAGAATCAGGTACCACCCTAGAGTGGGAGCAGAATGCCAGGTCACACCCTAGGGTAGAGCACAATCATTGATCAGGGTAGGGTCAGGTAACATAATAATCCCATAAAAATGTTTACATAACCAACAATTGACAAGGAATTCAAGAACCTTTTATACCTTCCCCTCAGGCGGTCAGCTCCCTGCAGCTGTGGAGCCCCTCACTATCCGTCATTCTCTGGCCAGAGATTTCTCCTCTGGGTCTGAGCCTTGACTCTGGGTCTAAGATTCTGATTCTTGGTCTTTGTTGTATTTGAAAAGTGACCCTCTGACATTCTGACTCTTTCTCCTCCTACAGGAAAAAAATCAGACCTATTTAGCCCTTAGACATGTATTCAAGGGCTGAAGAGTTAATCCTAGGAGTAAGCCACTTATATTTGACCAAACTTGGTTAAATCCCTGGCACCACATATGTTGTTCTCCAGTGTACCACCAGGGATCATTGCAGAACATGAAACCAGGATAACCTCAGAGCACAGACGGGTATGTCCCCAAATTCAAAAATAAATGAATAAATTCAATAATAAAATTAAACAAAACATTTCTTTGTGGGAAAAATTAAACGTGTTCAGTTCACTCTTAGTATATAGGTTCCTGGGAACATTCTAGTCTCAGGAGCTGAGATCTTCGGGTGGGTGCTACTACCCCTCTACACACACCTTATTCCTTTTTCACCCTGATCTCTGAATGACTATCTCATGTGGCCAGCACTTAGGGGTCAGGTTTTAGGACCCTCAGATCCTCGCATGGCCAATCTGTGACTCAAATACCAACTGACCTTCTACACTTTCATTGTTCTCCAATACAGATCAAATATGGGACTCAATGCCTCCCTAGGTGAGTGGATCCACTTTCCAATGAGGAATTGATAGGTAGACTCTTGCCACTCTCAACCTCAGGGCAGGACAGATCATAACTACTACATCAGATCTACTATTGGGTCAATGCCTTGTTGCTCCCCAATTTAAATACATGCAAAACACACAGCCCATTGGAGGGTATCCCAAATAATAGTCAATACCATTGATGATTTTTCAAGACTTTGGTTAAAAACAAACAACAAAAAAACATGGTGCCTTATGAAAGCAGTGAAGCAGATTTTTCATTGTCCCTTGAAGGTAGCACCCAGACAAGAACAAGAATGGACAGACATTGAAAATGGAGAGAACATGGAGGTCTTTTTGCTATAGATACACATCAGACCCAGATGTTCCTATCTCTGAGGAGGACAATGCATACTCCTGGCCTTGTATTCAAGCCTTCACCAGTTATCAACAATCAGTGTCCTTCCAGCCTCACACTAAAGGCCCAGGTTGGCTATATTTCACTGCTCAACAAATCCTGAAAAATGAGAAGGAAAATTTACTGCCAGAAACATTAAAGAAAATGATGCATCTGAACTGTAATTCAGGTCAATGACTAAACTACCAAATTTGATTTCTAATACTTACCCAAGAACCATGGATTAGATAGTCAAAGGGCAGAAAGAGGGTCCTTCTGAGACTCTTACCTTCTCCTGGAGACGACTGTTTCCATGATGAGCTCTGCAGTCTTCTCTGCAGTTGTACACACATCAGCATCCCCAAGACTGCTGTTAGGCATCTCTGACCTGCTGCCCCATTTCACCCCCTTTGACCTTCATTTCCCTTTGAAAGGTTTGAAAAAGTCAGAGTTCGAGATGTTAAACCTTTCTGCTTTCAAGATACAAGTTTTGGCAGAAACACCATCAAGCTTTAATTGTAAAACTGTATATTCAGTTCCCAGTATCACCAATGAATGAATGGTACTGCCAGGTAAGCCCTTCCCCCACAAAAATGTACATAAATGCTTGATGTGCTAAACTTATTCTTCCAACCTCCTTGTCAATTTGAAATACCTTATTGCTTCTCGACCTTTTAGCTAAGATCAAGTGTAGTATCTGTTCTTATCAGTTTAATATCTGATATGTCCTCTATCTGAGGACAAGATATTAAACGAATTTTTGAAATCAGAAGAGGAACTTGCTCTGTCCGCTCCGCGCATCGATCTGGTATGCAGTACCTCCAGGAATGGTGCACCAAAAAGAAAAAAAGAGAAAAAAAAACAGTAAAAAAAGAAATACCTTTAAAAAGATAAGAAATATTTACAAAGTAAATTTTTACAATGGTTGATGGAACAATTCTAGACACATTTAGTTAGCAAAAAGGAGAGTTTTGACCATTGTCATGATAGTTGTCAGTGTAACTGAACTCACCACTCTGGTAGTGAGTGAGAAAAATAGAATGTCTTATATACAAGCAAGGAGTGGAGAAAGAGGGAGTGGGGGGCATTGGTGGTGGGAATGTTGAACTGGTGAAAAGGGGTGTTCTTTTTTATAACTGAAATCCAACTGCAAACATGTTTGTAATCATGGTGCTTAAATAAAGATATTTAAAAAATAAAATACATTTTTTTGAATTTCTTTTAAAAAAACAAAAAAAAAGGAAAGTTTCTTTTGAACAAATGAATAAAAACCAAATGGAACTCATAAAACTGGACTTGGGTTTTGGAATTACATTACGTACTGGAAAAAATTATAGACATTGGGATAATAAACTTGCAGTCTACTATTTTTATCCTCAGTCAAGAAGCTATTTTTCTTTTATAGAGGCATCAGAAAAACAAAATATGTACCTCTAGGGACTCACAAAACTTATCATGTCTGTGACCTTCTTAAAAATGTATCTGGAGATACTCAGCCATTGATTGAAAGGTAATTATAATTCCAGTTCTAGCTTCAGTGTATTATTGAGTTAAAGAACTAGCTCTGGTCGTTAAAATCAATTGATAGCATCAGATCTCAAAAAAAAAAAAAACATAGAACATTAAAAACAAGTGCAAATAAAATTTAGATTCTTCACAGCTGTAGAAGATATACAATGCAGAGTGATGTAAGAAAGAACAAGCCAGGGGCCGGAGAGATAGCATGGAGGTAAGGCGTTTGCCTTTCATGCAGGAGGTCATCAGTTCAAATCCCAGCGCCCCATATGGTCCCCTGTGCCTGCCAGGAGCAATTTCTGAGCCTGGAGCCAGAAATAACCCCTGAGCACTGCCGGGTGTGACCCAAAAACCACAAAAAAAAAAAAAAAAAGAAAGAAAGAACAAGCCAGGGGCCGGAGAGATAGCATGGAGGTAAGGCATTTGCCTTTCATGCAGAAGGTCGGTGGTTCAAATCCCAGTCCTCTGAGGCTGCCAGGAGTGATTTCTGAGCATAGAGTCAGGAGTAACCCCTGAGCGCTGCCGGGTGTGACCCAAAAACAAAAAAACAAAAATAACAAAAAAAAAAAAAAAAAGAAAAGAAAAGAAAGAACAAGCCCCCTTTTTTTTTTTTTTTTTTTGGTTTTTGGACCACACCCGGCGGTGCTCAGGGGTTACTCCTGGCTGTCTGCTCAGAAATAGCTCCTGGCAGGCACGGGGGACCATGTGGGACACCGGGATTCGAACCAACCACCTTTGGTCCTGGATCGGCTGCTTGCAAGGCAAACGCTGCTGTGCTATCTCTCCGGGCCCCAAGCCCTATTTTTTAAACAACTTCTAGAAGGGGTGTTGGCATTATGTCAGCATGATAAACCATCATTAATAGTATTGTAAACCAGAGAAACTCAATCAATAAATTAAAAAATAATTTTTAAAAGTTAGGTAAGAGATTAAATAAGAACAACAGCCCTGATTTTATAGGGGGATGAGATAAAAACTAGCCTTGGCTTTAATCATCTGTAAAAAGCAGAGAAAAACAGGTGAAGATAGATAGAAGAGAAAAAAGACACTTTGGCAAGAGAAACTGATGCTGGTCTTGCCTGAGTCTCAGGTCCAGACCAAAGTTTGCCTAGATAAATGTGGAGTGCAGTAAGTGCTATTGCTAAAAACTTAATGGTTGCAAAAACTCATATTCCGGTGCTGGAAGACCCAGGACAACTTGGGAGCTTGGGAGTTTGTTGCATACTTGAGCAAGAGCGAACAGAAAGGATCTTGTGGCTCACGTGTGAAGCTGGGGACCAGCTCTCTGGGCCAGAGAAATAACACAGTAAGAGGGCATTTGCTCTGCACATGGCCAACCCAGGTTTGATCCCTTGCTTTCCATATGGTTCCCTGAGCCTGCCAGAAGAGATTCCTCAGCACAAACCAGGAAGACTCCCTGTCACTCCACCAGGTGTGACCCCCCCCCCAAAAAAGAAGGGGGCCAACTCCTGGCTTGCCTCTCAGATGGAGGAGACTACAGATAGGGTGAGAGGAACAGGAGTAGGGGGGACATGAAACAACCCAGACATGACACACATGAAATTCAGGAGCTGGCTGTTTTTTCTCAAGCTGATCTACTTGGCCATAACGATAGAATTGCAGCCATACATGATTATGATGGTTCCAGGCCTAAGAGTTTCTGAAGTGCAAATAAATTGTAGGCAACCAGACTACATACATAGGCCACAATGGCCACTTCTGCCTCGATCCAGAGCTCAAGGCAGCCTTGATGAGCAGCTGACAAAGGGAGAAAATCACTCCAGCCTGACTCACAGATGGCTCAGGACCATCTGCTAGACCAACCCAGAGGGGACTGGGGCCATCATCTCAGCCCCACTCAGGGGTGACCCTAAACAGTGTGGAAAGGAAAATATCCCAGTGGACAGCCCTTTGCCTGTAAGACAAGATGACCTGGAAGAAGCCAGCATTGATCTATGGCATAGCTGATGGCATACCAGATGGTTAGAGTGAGTGTCCTGATTTAAAGAGCCCACAATACCCACTAGAAAATGTTGTTTGATTTGAGTCAAATAGCATTAACAACATTTTGTGATTTTATCTATTAAAATAAACTTATTGTGGTGAGCTTCGTGCAGTTAGAGAAATAACTACATTGAGAACTATCTTAACAATGTCAGTGAGTAAGGGATGTAGGAAGTTTGTCTCATACAGGCAGGGAGTGGGGGAGATGGGAGCATAGGTGATGGGAAGGTTGCACAGGTGAAGGGGGGTGTTCTTGTTATGGTGTTTAAAAGAAATTAATTAGTTAAAAAAGGAAATTCCAAATAAAATAAAATAAACTTATTGTTTACCTATACTTACACACACATACAAAATAGTCACATGAAATTTATGCCATAAGAGTCCCATGATGGTTGGTTTTTATTTTCTTCCTTATGTTTGTCTAGATCTTTTCTCAATAATTATATACTATTTCTATAAAAGCAGGGAGTTAACCAATGAGTTTTAGTTTTGAAACACAGCTGGCATGCTTAGTGGCAGTGATTTGGCTCTGAGGTCTATTTTCTGAAAGCCACATTGGGGTCCTCTGTAACCACATCCTTCTCAACCTTTGTGAGCCTGATGAGCCTGTTCCATCCTACAGACCATGAAATCAGGATGCTCATAACTAGAAAAGTCATAGCACTATAATAGAAAATGAGAGCCCATGACAGCTTTGTGCCTTTGAAAGTTCTAGGGCTTGGGGTGAGAGTGCCTGGTGTTGATGCCTGACTCCACTGTTCAGTCCTGGTATGACCTTAGACATTGCAACTGACCTCTAAACCAAAGGTTTTCTTCTTCAACCACTTCTGGGATTGTTCTAAGACTCAAGATTTGGGCTCCTGAAGGCTGAAAGAGTCCAAATGGGTAATGTACTTGGTTTGCATGCAGCTGACCACTTACATCCCATATGGTCTTCCAAGCAATGCCAGAGTTTGTAGCCTGGATTCCCAATTTCCATTTCTTTGTTGCTTCCTAAGGATGTCAGGTGCTCTGAATCTCAGACCCCCTCATCTGTGCAATTAGAGTAATGATTAATTCATCTTAAAGTCCATAATCCTAATCTGTGAATAGTCATGGAGAAATAAGCATGGTTCGATTATTTCCTAAGAGAGCTGGAGACTTTTTGGAACTGTTAAGGAGTACTGTTAGTGATCCCTGTGATTTGAAGGCAGCAAGGGACAATGCAAGAAAACAGGAGAAAACTTATTATAGCTCATAGCAATAATAGAGTCTTACAAGAGGAAGGGCAGATATGGTCCATGGGCTGCCGCCACCTGAAAAGGAGAACAATTTTCTGGCCCCCAAGATACAATCATGCCCCCAAGTACCTCTGAGATAAATCTACCCATTGAGTTTTATTAATAGACTATAAATAGTCTATGAATAGATCTACCCATCGAGTCTTTTGGGGTTAAGTGTTGTTTCTGACAAAGGGAAGGTTATTCTTTAATGCTTTAGGAAAGAAAGAAGGTGAACAGTTTATTCTGTGTGTGTGTTTAAGAGAGAGAGAGAGGAAATGACTGAGCAGGAGAAAGAATGAGAAAAAGGGCTGGAGTGGTGGCGCAGCAGTAATTTGTTTTGCCTTGCACGCGTCTGACCTAGGATGGACCGTGGTTCGATCCCTGACATCCCATATGATCCCCCAAGCCAGGAGCGATTTCTGAACGCATAGCCAGGAGTAACCTTTGAGCATCACCAGGTGTGGCCCAAAATAAAAAATATGAAAAGAAATGAAGAAAGGAGGAGGAGTTGAAGATGAGAAAAGGAGAAAGGCTATAGGGAGGAGGAACATAAGAAGGAAGGAAGGAAGGAAAAAAGGAAGGAAGGAAGGAAGGAAGGAAGGAAGGAAGGAAGGAAGGAAGGAAAGAAGGAAGGAAGGAAGGAAGGAAGGAAGGAAGGAAGGAAGGAAGGAAGGAAGGAAGGAAGGAAGGAAGGAAGGAAGGAAGGGAGGGAGGGAGGGAGGGAGGGAGGGAGGGAGGGAGGAAGGAAGGAAGGAAGGAGGGAGGGAGGGAGGGAGGGAGGGAGGAAGGGAGGGAGGGAGGGAGGGAGGGAGGAAAGCAAAGAATTCTTTCATTGGTTTCCTCAATACAATCTATTATTTCTGGGAATGACATAGTCTTGCAGAAACATCTGGGATTCATCATGCACCTTCTGCTCCAGCAGAACAGAGATGGTCTCTGGGTATTAATCTAACATAGGGCAATTCTCTAGCCCGCGCAAAGGAAGTGGCAAGCTTTTCTAATTTACTGCACCAGATGGGAGAATTTAGAGATTTGTGGGCAAGTTTTCACTGTCACGTCTAGGTGGGAGTCTGAAGGATGCTCTCATCCAGAGCTACATAGCCCCAGCTGCTAGGGGGTGTGGATAGTGGACAAGGGAAAACAAGCTCTATTCTCTGTTTTGAAGGGAAAGATAAAACTTTGGGGTAAAACCTCAAAGATAAAACTTTGAGGGGTCAGCAAAGGGGAAACAGAGTTGCATGCTCTAAACTTTATCTCTGAGATCCTCACCTGTGGCTATTGGTAGTAATAAATAGTTTGGGAAGTGTCCCCAGCAGAGCAGCTGACATTCCATTCACCTCTGCAGAAACAAGTTTCAACCTGAAAATCATAATCTCCCACGGACAATGAGTTTTCTCTCTGGACTGATCAGTGAGAGCCCACCTCGGTCGGTCATGGCGGGTCTTGGGACATTTCAGCATCATTTCTGCAATGTTTTCATTCTTCTTTTCAAGGAAGAAAACTGAAGGGATTGGAGGGATCTAAGGTTATGGTCAGTATAACACAGAAGCAGAAGAACAAGGACAAATGGACCTTCCTTGTGTTTCTATTTGTTCCTATGTGGCTCTTCTTCCTAGAATAACTGGTTTTAAATCAAAGGTGGCTAAAAGCAGGTTTCTTTTTTTCAAGTGACGTCAAAAAGAAAATATTCAGTGTTTAGTGATGAATGCTAATCCTCAAAGCTCCCAATGGGCTGAATATGATCCTGACAACCCAGTTATCTGTGATCTCCAGCCCTGCATATGTTTTCCAACCTCCACAGTCAGATGTGTGGTCCCACACAACAAAAGGGGTGTGACCCCCGTTTATCAAAGCAGAAAATGTGACTCTTGGTAAGCACAACAGAGAGGGGAAAAAAGAAAGTATCAGAAAGAAAAAGAAAGAAGCAAAGAAAGAAAAGGCAAGAAAAAAGTAAAAGGAAAACAAGAGGGGCCAGAGTAGTGCCACAAGTGGTAGGGTGTTTGCCTTGCATGTGGCTAACGTAGAACAGACCATGGTCCAATCCTCCTGTGTTCCATATGGTCCCCCAAGCCAGGAACAATTTCTGAGCACATAGCCAGGAGTAACCCCTGAGTGTCACTTGGTGTGGCCCTGAAAACCAAAAAAAAAAAAAAAAAAAAGAAGTAAGAAAAATAAAAAAAATAAAGAGTGAGGTGCCAGGGAGATAGCACAGCAGCAGGGCATTTGCTTTGCATGCAGCCAACTCAGGATGGACACCAGTTCAATTCCCAGCATCCCATTTGCTCCCCGAGGCCTGCCAGGACTGACTTCTGAGCGCAGAACCAAAAGTAACCCGAGTGCCCCTGGGTGTAACCCCAAAACTAAAAATAAATAAATAAATAAAGATTAAATGAATAAAAAAGAAAGATAAATTAAAACAAAAGAATGAATGGATGAAAGAAAGAAAATGAGAGAAAAAAATGGAAAGGAAAAGAGGTAAGAAAGAATTTACAGGATTTTTAAGAACAAAAATTTGCTTGTTGCTCAAAACTCATTTGACTGTTATTTTAAATTAGGAGGAAAATGGTTTCTAGCTTTTATGCATTAAAAATCATAACTATTTATTGGGGGCTAGGGACCAAAAGCTTTTCTTTGTTTGAAGCAAATGACCTATACCAGACAGTTACCAATTACCCTTTCACAGTAAAACTAGAACATTCAAAGTTCTAGAATTTGATTTGTGAGAATTGAAACATTCACCCCTCCCCAATATTTTTTAATTAGAGACAATTTCTGGTTCAATGAAAGTACACTGTTTTACAATACAACATTCCGTACACTGGGGAGAAATACTTTAAAGCTATTTATCATTCTACAGTGTTTTAATTTTCTGCTGACTGTTACAAGCTGAGGAGAAAAGGCCGTGTGTTAGGGATGGGAAAGCTATTTCTGAGTAGTCTGTGATGTGGAGCAGCTGTCTTCACTATACATCATATTTTTCAAAAATATGGAACCATCACTTCCACAAAAAGTGACCCTAAATAAGCCAGTGAAAACGAAGCCCACAACAGCAATCGTGCAAGAGAGATGTCAAAGAAAATAATCTTTGCCAGGCTTAGATATTCTTGAATTCCTTTATGATCGGAGAATAATAAATCCAGAAACTTGGTACATCTTGGGAATCTAATGTTGTGAATTAAAAAAGTATTGTCTGGCCCCGGAGAGATAGCACAGCGGCGTTTGCCTTGCAAGCAGCCGATCCAGGACCAAAGGTGGTTGGTTCGAATCCCGGTGTCCCATATGGTCCCCCGTGCCTGCCAGGAGCTATTTCTGAGCAGACAGCCAGGAGGAACCCCTGAGCAATGCCGGGTGTGGCCCAAAAACAAAAACAAAAACAAAAAAGTATTGTCTGGTGTGGGCTATGGTGAAAATATAATTTCAGTAATATTTTCACTCAACTGCTTGAAACCTGATGAAAATATCTTGGTGACATCGAACATAGGCCCCTCCTAACTTGAAGACCAACTCTCATTTACCTTGAAAATTTAAAGCAGTTCTATGTTCTTGGTTAGGTTTTAATTTGGGGGCCACACTTAGTGGTGCTCAGGGATCACTCCTGGCTCTGCACTCAGGGATCACTCTTGGCAAGCCCAGGGGGTCAGATGTGGTGCTGGGAATGTAACATGTATTGACAGCATGCAAGGCAAGTGCTCTACCCATTGGACTATCACTCAAGATACAGTTCTCAATTTGAATGTGCTATTTTGGGCCAGACCTATAAAAAAGTCTCCCAAAACACAAAGAGTTTCTTGCTCTGGAAATATTTTCACAATTGGAAATGACTCATTCATTTTTTTCCAGTGTGTCCCCCTAGCAGCCCTAAAAATGTAGTTTTACTGCTGCTTACTTAGATGTTTGGTACCTCACCTGCTAAACTCAATAGGCAGGACAACTTGGTAGATTTTATATTGGAAACTTAAAAGGCAAATGACAGAGGAAGGAGGCAGTTGCAGAAGGACCAGAATGAACGTGTCCTTTAAATGTGCTGGAAAATAAATTTCACACCTCCTGGTAGGCATGGAGTTGACTGGACCCCATTAATTGGGCAGGGTTATTTGACAATCGAGTTTGAAAACCTCAAACAGCCACATTGTTTTTTTGTTTTTTTGTTTTTCTTTTGAGGCAGTGATTCTAATTCCAGGAAACAGTCCTCTTTCTTCAAGAATGTCTGTGCCGGCCCCCAAATTCAACACCGGAAAAATGTTTAAGAAATGTCTGACAATGAGAAACAGAAGGTATATGATTTGAGAGGAGAGGCCACACTGCTGAAAAACATGGAAATGGAGTCACATGCAGTTTATATGGTGTGGCCTGTAGTTTGTTGAAAACATATAAAAAAATGTTAAAAGGTAATAGTCTAGTGAAATAATACTAGGGATCATTGATGGGGGTTTGAAGGTGGCTAATGCATGTTTGCTTCTTTTTCAGCTGAACCGAATTTTTTTATTGCCTATAATAAACAAACATGGATTCATTTTTAATGCCCAAAGCAGGACAGATATTAACTGTCAGTAAAGCGTAGTTACGGTTCTTAGTTCCTTCTCTGGTTCTGGCTTCTACTTTTTCCTCATATTGGTCCCGTGCTACTTCCTTTGGACCAGGAAAACCTTTGGAAAAGGGACCTTCCTACTTCACAGCTCTTCTTGTATGTATCAGACAGAATGAAGAAAGGACAGGGACACACACAGCACATGTAAATCTGTCTCAGGACCAATTCACTTGCTTCCTGTACTTGCTGTGGCTCCACTTTCTCGTCCAAAGATGAGTATTTTTGAAGCAAGTAGTTGAGGGGATCCAGCATCCAGGCCCAAGAAAGAAGATACACTTGATCTGGCAGTCTTTAGAATCTGGAGAGTCAGTAGAATTCCCAAGTAGTTTTCCATTTAAAAGATAATTATTTTAAGTAGTTTTCCATTTAAAAGATAATTCTTTTAAATGGACAAGAGGATTCTTGTCTTACAAAGAAATTACGGCTTTCTGTCCTTGCAAAATATCAGCGCTGGTATTGAAAGATCTCAGTAGGATGGTTTTCAAGTGAAGACTTTACAAATTGGAGGAATAAAATATTTTTGTTTGTCTTTTTTTCTTTAAATATAAATAAAGTCTGTATAGGAGGGGTAAGAGTGAAAATAAAAGCAAGAAATGTTTCTTATTTTCCTGGTCATTTTAAGAACCCACCAACAAAATCCAAACCACCAAATTTTTTTCTTTTTATTTTTTTTTTGAAAATTGGAAGAGAGCAGGTGAGTTTCAATTTTTTCCAATAAGACCCAAGTTTGGGCACCATTCTGGACTTAGTGAGTAGGACTCCTATATGAAAAGGTTTTGTAAAAGGTTTTTCTAGTAAATGACTCATAGTATAGGTGTGCTCTGAGAATTTTCACCTATGTACAGATCTTCCCAGACTTACTACCTACTGTCTCCTTTTCGGAAGGAAAAAAAAAGGAAAAAAATTCACTCTGTTGACCCCAGAAAATAACTTCTATAAATTAACAAACAGAAAAGGGATAAGTGATACCATCCACTTGGGAGATCCAAGGCTGATGTTCGTAGCTCAGAGGAGGTCTGTTTCCATGGGAAATAGCAGGTTTAACCCTGGTCCTGAACTGAATCATATAGCTAGAAGAAAGCACAGCCTTGATTCATTTTTTCCACCAATGTTCAAAGACCCTGGGCCACAAGACCCAGCAGCAGCCTTTTCAAGTACTGTAAAAACCCTGTTTCTCTATCGTCTAATCACCTGGCTGGAGTCACCAATGTACCCTCTGCAACCCACACCCATGACTGGCATAAAAGACCCACAACCCCAGGTCAATTGTCATGGCTTTATGCCATCCTTCTCCCCCAGGACAGCCTGTATCCACTGCAGATTGACACAGGGACAGAAAAGAGAGATTCCAAGATAACTTCCTGGGTGCACAAAGAGAAGGTCCCTGTGCCATCCCTAACAGTGAGAAGAATCCATTCCTACCCCATCCCTTTTTATTTTTAACCAACCACAGACTGGTTCTCCCTGGATGTTGTATTGAGGTGTTCTTGCAGAAAAGCACTTTTGTTCAGTCTGTATCAGTATAAGGCAGTCAAGGTCCAGCCCTGACTCTTGTCCCCCAGGACAGAGCAGGTGCCAGATGCTTTACCAGGCTCTTCCAAAGGTGCCCCAGCCTCCATGAAGATCTCCCAGCCCCTACTGCAATCAGAAACTATCCATCACTGATGAGTATTTTCCTCCTGTGCAGACCTTATACCTTAACCTGGACCAGAAAAACATCCCCAAGTCTGAGCAATGAGGGTCAAGGCCAGGGGAATCCAAACAAGAAGCTCTGCCAACTCTGGAAGGTGGAACAAAGGTCTTACCCTTCATTAGCAAAACCGAAGTAGACTGGGCACCATGACACTTCATGGACATCAGAAGTCTGGCTGGGGCCCACCATGATGGGAGGGGCAGTGTATTAGCAGCTCTTCAAACTAGAGTCTGACTAGGAGGCAGCAAAAAGGGTTTGAAGGTGTCTAACTGGAGCACTGAAGGGTGGTCATGGGGGAGAAGGGTGGCCAGAGAAAGGAGTCATAGCGTCTGGAGGGATTCGCCAGTCCTCACATTCAGTTGAAGTAAATACATTTTATTTGACTTGGAAAGAATTTTGTCAAGGGAATAATATAACAGGCCCTATATTTTTGGGTTCCAACCTCAATTGTGTATTCAACTATTTCAATTCACACAGAATAGACCAATAACATGCTTTCCATGAACAACTCTGGTTTGGTCATTAGCCCAAAGTGATCCCAGAAGTCTCAGAAAAACATGCACAGCTTTTCTCACTCATGAGAAAGAAGACTACTTGGATGATTCTTTGAAACTCATGCAAAGGAATGAACAAATGTGAACTGAAAGTCCGAGGGAGCATTTTCCTATCAGGAAGGGGGTACCAATTGTCTACTTCAGAACACTGAACTCACTGACTCTAGGAGTGGTTTGGTTGGGAAGCCTACCACTTCTCAGAGTTTTTGAAGCCATCTGGGACACACCACATGTAGATGAGAAAAGAAACAAACACAGAATACAGAAAAGTGTTAAAACAGTCAGTAGAGGAGGTGGGCTAACACAGAGGTTTGTTAGATTTAGGGCAATGATTCAAAGCTGTGGAGGAGGCAGGGAAGTAGGGGCTCCACCGATTCAAAGTAAAACAATAGTAAGTGTCACAGTGTCTCTCTGATTAGTCATGCCTAAAGTTTGATAACAAAAATGTTAGAAACCCCATACACACAATATTCATGATGCTAAGTTTCAGTCTAAAGGAAGGGTAATGCCATAGATTCTTTCGATTGCAAATGTATCTTTACTATTCCTGTTTTGATGCCTTTGTTGTCCATGTGTAGAGTCCTCTTTAGACACCCCTTTCCTTTCCAACATCTGCTTTAAAGATATAGTTTAGACCCTGACTGTCTGTGAGAATAGCTCAATTCATTCACAATTCAAAGAATTCTGCACAATAGTGCACTCCCCTTTGGCTTTTGGGTCACAGTATGAGGCATGGCTGGGTCCCATTTAATCCTCCTTAAGAACATAAGGAGCTAAGGATGGCTGAGTCCATCCCCATGAGGGAACCAGCAACTTCTGATAGTTGAGCATGGAGGCCAGCAGCTTCCATTCCCATGGAAGAGTCTCTCCAGACCAGCCTGGGGCCCAGAGCAACTTGGCACTTTGAATCCTGATTGCATAGAAACTTTTCTATGCAGAAGAAGTGACTTTCCCCTCTGAGCCTCCAACAAGACAACCATCTTGGCTTTTACTTCTTGCCTTTCAGATCTACCAATAGGTCCAGTCGTGGGAAAGAAGGCACTGACCATGTGGGGCTTAAACACATCTATTATGTCAAAATTGATATTCGAATATTTCCTTACATATGGGCATATTGGTGTCTCACTCAACTTAGGCTCCTTTTGCAAATGATAAATAATAGGTTTCTGAATTTAGAACAGCACTGTTCAGAGTATTGCCAAATTTAATCACTCATTGATTTTTATCACTTATTGATCTAGCTTTGCACAAGCCCAGCCTATTGCAACGGGGCCCTAAATTTTAACGATGCATCCTCTTAAGTGCTTAGTTACTACTTTTGGGAAGCAGTAGGTGTTCAAGTCTATAACTTTACAAATTAGGGTCAGAATAAATTCTGTGCAACAGGAATCACCAAGTTCTAGCTTTCTGGATAGAGTAGGATGTACTGAATGTCTCCACTCAGGCTCTTAGGGGAAAGGAGTTAGTTGTGCCAACATGTTTGGGCACAATGCTTAAGAACAGAATATGGAGAACAAATGAAGTGCTGGCTCAGACTGACCACAGAAGATTCCTTTGTCTCTTCAGGTGATAGCTTTCCTATGTCTCAAGAAAGAGAATCCTTACCTGTAATATTGCTTTTCTTTTTTCCCCTTCTTTGTCCTTCCTTCTATTGAAGAAATTCTAGATGCCCCTTTATTGTGACCAGGAGACTATTCTTGTTCTGAAAAGTAGGATCTAAAACTTGAGGATAATATGGATTTTTCTATGAAAGGGAAGCCTACAAGCTCAGTCCCCTATAGATATAGAGGATGCATTGAAGAAAACAGGAGAAGTGAAGGAAGCAGGGAAGATGGGACAAGACTATGCATGGGAGGGCCCTGTATCTCTGCCTAATATGCCCATCTACCATAGGTAAACTAGTACTTGGTTTACTTTTATCAGCCAAGAGTAAGGTTTTTGTTTATATATCTATATACTTATCTATCATTTATCCATAATCCATTCATTTATTGTCTGTCATCATCTGTCTATAAACTAATAACTTCCATCCATCACCTGGTATCTAACCATAATCTATACCACTTATCTACCCATCCATCCACATATTTATCTACTCCATCCATCATCTATTCTTCTATATCTATGTTCTCTTGAGCAAGTTGTAGCCACTGTACATATTCTGGGAGTATCCAGAAAGTAGTTTCCTAGTAAAAATTCCCAGTTAAGTTCTAAAGAGCCACATTCCAGCTGCAAAATGAACTAGTCAGAGCTCGGGATACTGTTGTAGCAAGATACAGGAAAGCTATCAAGCTTTCCAAATCAAGGACTTGTTTTCAAAGTGTGTGACAAGGCCAGAGGAGAGAAATGAGGACATTAAAATGAAAAATTAGCACGTCAAATTCACAGATGCCAAGAGAGAAGGAGCTGGAAGTTGGGGCGGGGGAAGAAATGACAAGAAACAGCAAGAAACGTGTGGGAGGATGACTGGGTGGATCAAGAGAGCAAGTACTTTTTTATGCTACTTTTATGGAAAGTTTGCATAAACAATAGTCCTCAGATTTAAGATACATTGAAAAGGAAACACATCAAGGTGGCAGCCATAAATACTCAGCGGCATGTTGGGAAGAACTCGGCCTGCAGCTGCCCAGCCAAGCAATATAAACAGCTTCTTCCTCCCTCACCAAACACTCCCTTCACAATGACATGTGCATTCACTGTTTTGGTTTTTTTTATTTTTTTATTTTATTAATTCTCTGACTCTCAGGGGCCTTCTGCCACCTCATTGAACTATTCTTTCTCCATGTGTAGGTTGACTGGAGAAATGACTCTCCTATATCAAAGCTCCCCCTAGTTTGCATAGGACCCACCTTCTCCCCTTCAACTTAGACTCTTCCTAATGCTTTCAGGGCCATACCATCATGGCTGCTTTTTCTTTGTAGCAGGAAGGTCATGAACCCACCAGTACCAACAATAAATGAGAACCTTCCAGAAAGTGACATGGTAGAAGCCAAGCACTCATGCTTCACCCCCATTACTTGCCTTGCCCATTTTCTTACCAAGTTCATTTGGTCCACTGAGAAATCATGAAAAGACAGAGACTGGTGGGGGGGGGGTAGATTTAGAAATAGTTTAATTGGGACCTGCCTAGTTTAGTTGTGGTCCTGGCATTGGATAAAATTTAAAGCTCAGCTCTTCAGATGAAGGAATGAGAACATAAGATTGGAAGTGAAGTCAGGGTTGGAAATGATCAGTGTTGTCCAAAAAAAGAGAAACAAAGGCCGAGCGGGGAAAAAGAGTCATTGTGAAAGCGAGTGCATTTGATGTAGACCTTGACTGAAAAAAGGCTGCCATTAGCATATGGAAGAGTCTGGAGCTGGGAGGAAATTGAGGCTTATGGAACATTCCATTCATGTCATAACATTCTTTCCAAGCACTGACATGAGACATAAGGGATGGCCACACGTTAAATATCACCACCAGTGACACTTCTCTGAACTTGAAAGTTTTTTAAAACAGGCCCCTGAGGGCCAAAAACACCATGGCCAAGTTTATGATCTTCAGCTGCTTAGAAGTTGAAAGAACTTTCAGAGATTTTCACTTCCCTAATGACACCTACTTATCACATCAGCTTCCTAGACTGTACAAGAAGAACTACTAACTATTCAGACCGCAACTGAGTGAGTAAGTCAAAGAAGATGAGGTAGAGGGAGTCCGTTCTCTGCACTGAAGTGAGAGGTTCTGCAAGGTGAAGAGGAGGTGGCTAAGTCTGTATTCAGATATTGTATGTCAGAATAAACTTGCATTTCTCTTACAAAGTTGCATATGGTTACATTGGAAGATACCTATAGACACATCAATATTCACAGGATGGAATGTATGTTTTCCTTCTGTGTCTTAAGGTCAAGCAATAATGACTCTCATGGTTAGGGAATACACTAGCAGTGAGATCTTGGTTCCAACACCATCTTGCAATGAAAAACCATTGAAGAAATGGCTGTTTCTAAAGATGGAGCAGAAAATAAGAAAACATAGCCTCTAAACTCTTACAGTGCCAGAAGGTTAGGAAGAACTCAAAGGCCAACAATATAGAGAGATAAGGCAACAGGCACCCTCAATTAGATCTCTGACATCACATAGGATCCCCCAACACTGCTAGGAGTGACCCTTAAGCACTGAGCCAGGAGTAAGCCTCGAACATGTGATGTGTGGCCTAAACATAAAACAAACCAGAAATGACTAGACAACCATATCAATGAAGAGTGTCTGAAGAGCTCAGGAATCAAATGGAAGTTAGGAACCAAGTTAGAGAAATAAATGTTACCCAAAAAAGACAAGAAATACCCAGGCATCTGTGTGGTTGTGAACTATGCAAGTGAACAACATAAATAAAAGAGAAGAGACAAATGTCCCCAGGAAAAGAAATCATGAATTAGACACCTCCTCACCAAGGGAAAGGTAGAGTGGAACTCATTTCTGGAGTATGAACTACAAGCAGTGACTTTCATCCAAAGGATCTGGGGAGGTCAAAGAGGAGCAAGTAGACATGCTGAGCTCAGTGTACTCTGCTTCTGGCCAGAAGGTCAACCATGGTTCATCAAAGGCTGATAGGTGCTCTGAGAGGGCACAATGAGACAGCACTTACCATCTGTAATCCGTTTAACAACACCCAGCTCAGGAATTGGGAGATGCTCAGAAGGCTGGAGCCCAAGCCTTGCAGGCTGCATGCCTGGACTCTATCCCTAACACCCCAACTTTCCCTAAGTACTGAACTGGGAGTAGTCCCTTTAGCATCCACTTGGTGTGGAGTCAATCTCAAAACTATCCCACTGAACTGACAAGTAAAGGATTCACACAGACCTAAATGGAAGCCAGTTATAGGAAGTTCCTCCTCATGCCTATCAAGCTCATCAAAGACAAACCCTCAGAAAATTTGAGTACAGAAGAGTCTCTGGGATGTAACTAAGAACAGTCTTGTGATATCCAGAACAGGTCCTTAAACAAGAAGGTGACACCTGCCACAAGCTGGGGGGACTTGAAAAAAGTCTAAATGACTTGACATGGGCCCACTCATTGTGATCAATGTACCATACTAATTATAGAGTGTTAATAATTGAGGGTGCTGGTATTGAGCATACGGGGACCCTGTGTACTCCTGTAATAGTAAGTACCAGTATGGGATTCTAAACTTGTGATTCAATATAAAGGTTGGGCTTGGAACAAAATTGAAATCACTTTCACCCAATAAATTTCACAAATAGGTTGACTCTTGAAATTGTCAGGAAGGTCTCTTAAAGTATTGGTGACTCTTCCCATTGACTAGAGTCAAAGCCAATTATCTAAGATAACTTCTGTCCTGCTCATTTGCCTGCCATAGTGCCCACTAGTGGCCTCCACCATGTCATTAAAGAGAGAAGGGGCCCACGAGGGAAATAAGGATTTAAGCAGACTGTTCTGTTTCCAAGGCCAGGGCTGTATTCCAGAATCCCCAAACTCTCCCAAGCCAGAGGGCTCATCTTTGACCTTTAACATATCTGTTTTATGATGACAATCGAGTAACATACAAAGGGAAAAGGGATAAAACCCTAGTTACCCCAGGCATTTAAGATCTGTTCATCCATCATATCTGGTCAACAATGACAAATGCTATGGAAGTGTGTGTGCAGGATAGAGAACAAGACACCTGGGCAGGTTGAGAGACGAAGATGTGAAACTGTCCCAAGAATGGAACTACCTTGGAGGGGGGGCATTTTCCCCACAAGATAAAAGGCAGACATTGGCTTGAAGTGGATAGAAAAAGGTTAACAACCATTTCCCAGGAGAACAAATCAGCAGCATGTCATTCAAGGGGAGCCACCCAGAAAGGACAAAGTAGACAGGATATTTCTTATTACTTTGCTACTCATCACTATAAAACTATGATTTCAGGTTGAAATCATATTGAAATATGTTGAAATATCAACTCACTGTCCCATCTTTCTTTTAGGGGGACTTTCAAGCAATCTTCAGGAGGCTCTCAGAAAGCCCAGAGCCTATACTTTCATTCTTCCTTCCCTCCCTTCTTGTACTTTTATTGGAATATCACCAAAGATTCCTCAGGCTTTGATACGCCAATTGCTGATAAATTTTATACAGGCAATGAAGAGCAATAAGCATTTCATGCAGAGACGAGTGCAAGGGCAGACAGGAAAGACAAAAACCCAAGGAAAATAAGACAATGTCTTCTATAAGACAAATAAGAGAGGCCGGTGAGGTGGCGCTCGAGGTAAGGTGTCTGCCTCGCAAGCGCTTGCCAAGGAAAGATCGCGACCGTGGTTCGATCCCCCAGCGTCCCAGATGGTCCCCCCAAGCCAGGGGCAATTTCTGAGCGCTTAGCCAGGAGTAACCCCTGGGCATCAAATGGGTGTGGCCTGAAAAACAAAAACAAAAAAAAAGACAAATAAGAAATGTCATACATCAGCCATCAGTTGAAGTTACCATTAGACAGAGGAGGAATTCAGATAGCAGACACTAAACCGTGCATCAAGCCAAACTCTTTGGTCATAGATAGTGAAAAAAATAACAAAATAGTATTAACTCAAGGGGAGACAAGTGAGCAATGGGTGGGTCTTCAGGTAGAGAAAAGTGATAGAGACAGGAAGGACCGTATACTCATAGGGGAATGCCTATACCTTCCTCCCAATATTCATCCAGACTAACCCACGCTGGGCCCCTCTTCCTTTAAGCTATACTATGGACACCAAAGACCTAGATCTGGCTGTAAAGGGGAGCATTTGATCTTCATCAAACACCAATAGTTGGAGCCAGAGCAATAACACAGCAGGGAGGGCACTTGCCTTGCATATGACCAAGCCAGATTCGATCCTGGCATCTCAAGGGGTCCCCTGAACCCATCAGGAGCAACTCCTGAGTGCAGTGCTATGAGTTAATCCTGAGCACCACTGAGTGAGGATCAAAAACACAAACAAAATTCACCTTTTGAATTCCAAACCTCTAAACCAGGGATTCCTCAAACTTTTTAAAAAGGAGCCAGTTTACTGTCCCTCAGACCATTGGAGGGTCTGACTATAGTAAAAACAAAACTTATAAATGAATTCTTTTTTTTTTTTTTTTTTTTTTAGTTTTTGGGCCACACCCGGCATTGCTCAGGGGCTCCTCCTGGCTGTCTGCTCAGAAATAGCTCCTGGCAGGCACGGGGGACCATATGGGACACCGGGATTCGAACCAACCACCTTTGGTCCTGGATCGGCTGCTTGCAAGGCAAACGCCGCTGTGCTATCTCTCCAGGCCCATGAATGAATTCTTATGCACACTGCATATATCTTATTTTGCAATGAAGAAACAAAACAGATACAAATACAATATGTGGCCCGCGGGCCATAGTTTGAGGACCACTGCTCTAAACTATCTTAAACTTGCCCTCTTTTCCCTAATCGTATGCTTCGACAATCTTCCTCTCACTCTATCATCCTTCTGATACAAATTCTTTTAATTAGTATTATTATTTTGGGGTCTTGAGATCAGACCCAAGTATACTCAGTGGTTGTTTCTGGATCAGCACTCAAGAGTGATCCCTGGGCACTTGAGGGACCATATGTGGTCCAGGAATCAGAATCAGGGTTGATTGCAAGCAAGGCAAGCTTCTTACCCCCTGCACACTCTCTTCAGACCCAATTCATTTAAGACCAATCACCCAACAAACCCAAAATTAACACCCCCACACCCGGCCTCACCTATCTTGACTGGAAATTGCTGTGGAGAACAGAATTTACTGGGAATATACACCTCACATTCTTGCTTCATGTGCTACCCAAGGAACTATTTTACAGGAAAAGTCTGGAGCTGCCAGGCCCAAAGAGAGAATATCAGTAAGCTCAAGAATTCCCACAGCTGGGTTAAGATTTCACAGTGAAATGAATTATTAAAGGCAGGTGAATAACGTTTTATTATTTGGTGACTCTCGATTTCACAGCTGCCACAGGGGAGGAGGTGAAGAGTGAGTGTTCAGCTTTATTTTATGAAGGAAAAAAACCCCACAAAACCAAAAAAAACTCAAAACCCACCATTGGAGCCCTTAAAAATAAGTTAAAACCATACCATTTCCGTTGGAAAGAAAGGGTTTTTATGAACTGTGACCATTCTCTCCTGGGAGCCAGAACCCTGCCTCCCCACTGATTCTGAACTCAATCCATTTTCTTTCCTCTGTGTGCCTCATTCTTGATCTTTTTCTGGAAGGCACAGGCCAACAGCTTTGGATTTTAGCATGCAACTTACAGTGGGGTCTGCAGCTTGTAAAAATGAAGTGTCTGCAAAGAGAAAGTTCACACATACAGAAAAGAGAAAACCAGTGGTCCAGAGTCATAACTTTTGGGTCTCTATTCATAGGCTGTCTTCCTTTTGGACATTTCTTAAATATGAACATCAGGCCCGGCTTTCCAGAACCACATTCACTGGATCTGACTCAAAAATAAAAATGTTTTCCTTGCTTCATTACATCTTTTACAGCACATCACTGTAGCTTGAAAATAAGATGTCATTTCTCCAGGGATCAAAGGCTGTCACTCAGGACAAGGGTCCAACAAGATTACCTAACAGGTCAAGGATGTGACTCAGGGCAATACACAGGCGCTGTGCTTGGTCCCCTGTACCATAGAAAACTACAGATGTGAACACATGAAGGCAGTTTAAAAACCCACATCCCTACAATAATATTTAGAGAGAGAACCAAGTCTGGGTTCTCAAGGTCATGGAACTTGGAGGTGCTATAAACAGGAGCAAACGCTTCCAGGAAATATTTGAGTGACTTCTACTAGGAAAGTGTCTACCAGGAAGGTGACCACATTCACTTGGGACAGGCTGTGATTATTGGGAAGCTGTGATTATTGTCAAGACCATCAGCCTATCACATTATTTCATAATGCTGTGGGGAACACATAGACCCCATGAATCTCTAAACCTTGCTTTTTAAAATCTGAATCAGGATCCAAAGCAATATAGCATAGCAGGCAGAACACGTATCATACATGAGGCTTACTGGGTTCAATCATCTTCAGCATCCCATATCCACCTCCAAACCTGCCAGGAGTGACCTCAGAGCACAAAGCCCCAAGCATCACTGAGAGCTCCTCTTCCCCCACCCCAAATCTGAATCACCCAAAAGCTTATTTTCCCAAACTTTCTGGGAGTTGAAATGTTCATTTTTCCTTGTTTGAAGACAAAACTCCCAGTAACAGAGATAGAACAATGAAAATGGATAAACATTTGTATTCGCTCTAAGAACTCAACCCATCTCGCCCACAGCCTCTGTGTTCAAGCACCAAAAAGAAATCCACTTAGACATATAACGAAATGTTATTTAATATCTTAAAAAGGAACACAATCCAAAATGGATATTTCACACAACACTACATAAACAACATGAACACAAAAATCACCATATGGAGGGCCTTTCAAATAGAGACTCACAAAAATCCCTGTGCTTTTTTTCTTTTAAGTTATTATACTAAGCATGACAAGTAATCATCATTTACAATATGGTACACCGACGATAAAAACCAGGTTACAAATGTGCTGTTATAAATCAGTAACATTAGGGAAGACATTTCATGAACTGTAATTATTTCATATGAAATACTATACAATATAAACAGAACATCCATCTTGGATGGCCTTTACAGCAACCAGAGACCAAGTAATTTAATTTTTTTTCAGTGCAAACACATTTGATTCAAGGCAGTCTTGGTTGCAAAACCCCTTTCTAACATACAGCAACTCCCACTTGCACTTCTGAATTCATTTACTCCGATGCAATAGTCACATTCAGTCATTCAGAGAAAGATACCTGCAGAATTATGATCACTTGAAACTGAAAGTAGGAAGTGAATTTTGTCTGTGTGTGTCTAGAAAGTAGTGTTTGTCAACCTAGTCTTTAGGACTTTCATTAGTGGCTGTTGTCAAGACTTCTGTGAAGAGGGACAGAGGGCAGCTCAAGGCTACGGTATGTGCCAGGCCATATACCATTGTGCCCTTCCAAGCTGGAACCCGGGGCAGTGCATCCATCTCTCTGTGGGGGCAGAGGACAGGGGGAGGCAAAGCCTCAACAAGAGATATATTCATGATTCACTTCCTGGGACTGCAGAGACAGAGATGGACGAACTCAGATCTGAGATCCGCTGGAAGCCAGGCTGCCACAATCAGCCGTAGGACAGGGAGGTAGGCGGCTGGACAGAGACCAGCCAAGCTTCTAGCCTTCCACTGGCTTCCACTTTCACTGCTGCCTCACTGGGGAGCTACCCTGTGCATCAGCAGGGCCTGCGTGGGCTCACATCGGAAGCTATAACCGAGCCACAACAGCCTCATCCTGCTAACAGACAACCCATAAAAGATGGGGTGAAGGTCCCTCTTAGCCTTGGAGAACTCAGAACCTTGGAGAGCCTCTACACCCTTCAAACTAGGGCAAATGCAGGTCTCGGTAAGTCTTGGGAACTTTCTCTCTCTGGAATGCCCAAGACATGGGATGTGGTATAAAGGTACCAACGCCTCTTGCAAATATGCCAGGAAATTTTACAACGGGTGTATTTTTTTTAATCTCTCATTTATAAAATGTAAGCTATGGCCAGATCTTTAATACTGTCAAATCTCCTGGCAGAGGGATGGTCTCGTGGTTGGCTCTGTCACCTGGCCAGGCCCCAAGGGGGTCCCCTGAGCAACTCACCCCCTTTACTGCCCCTATTTTATGAAACTCAAGCCTAGTGGTGTTTTCTCCACGGTGTGGAAGAACCACATGGCTTTGTGTGTTCATTTCCCTGTGTTCTGACTTTCCCAAGCCCTGAACACATGCAGAGGAGTCGCTCCCACCAATTTGGGGGCCTCAAAATGAGGAATAATGGGATGTGGGTGGGGGTCGGGGAAAGGAGGCTCACTCTGCGGTGGGGGGGGGCACATCCCCTGACAGTGAACTGCCAGCCGACTGCATGTGGCCTGGGGCCACGGAGGGAGGTGTCCTTGAAGGATCTCCTCTCTCTGAATCTAAGAAAACCCTTACAGCTCCCTTAGAATTCTAGATCCTTCCAAGGAGGGCTCAATGGTCACAAGGTTCTGAGCTCGGGTTGTACTCAAAAGCATGGTGAAGTCCTTATAAAGAGGTCAATGAAAAGATCTGTGTCAGCACCATCTACTGTCCACATAGGAGGTCTAGAAACCCAACAGGAAATTTCCCCCAAGGGCGGCTTTGCTGACCACTAATTTGGGTGGACAGGGACATGCCCAGCTGCCTAAGGAGGTAGCAGGGAGCTGTGCTGCAGAGCTTGCTCCAAACACCCCAAAACCTCTCCCATGAATGAACATGGACAAAGGTGTGGTGAGCTGCATTTCTTTTTCTTTGACTTTATTAGCACACATCAGAAAAAAAATAGCAACGTGGGTAAGAGTTTCCTGGGACGGTCTATCTCAGAGATAGATCCTTGGTAGCTGCCACTGGCTTTTCTGGGTAACTTGAAGTCACTCTGTTTGTTGACTTCAAGTTATGGGTCTGAGACACAGAATCTGTGTCCTGAATTGTCCTTGAGTCTAAAGCAATGAAAGCAATCGGAGATTCCCAACTGACCTTGCCAAAGCCATGCATGACTGTGGCTGTGTTTGTGGGTTTGTTTTTTTTAATCAAGAAGCGAATACTGTTAGAAATGGCGAGGCACTGGACAATCAATATGCCTCTCGCTCCAGTTAAAAACTTTTTATGTTCAAGTACACTTTATGGTGATCAGTGGTTTATCCTGGGTGAATTTTACAAAGCAGTGCCAACCAAAAAACAAGGAGCAATGCCTTGAACCTGGTGTGGTTTTTCTTTTTTTTCTCCCCCGCGTGCATGTAAGATCATTTAAATGGAATTTGGAAATGTTGGCTGGCTTATGAAAGGGGGTGATTTGGGAAGAGCTGGTGTTGGGATCAGGGGTACTTCCAGATTCATTGAAAGTTGCTGCTTCCTGAACTTAAGCTGCAGCAGTATCAGAGAAATAGACTTTTTTTTTTATTTTTCTATTTTTATTTTTAATTGTGGTCTTTTAAGTTGGGACCCAGTTATTCTGTGGGGTTTCTCCCCCATTCCAGATACTAAGGTAGGCCCTCTGAGAGGTACCCACGCTATCAAATGGAATACTCCTTACTTTCAGAAGTGGTAAATGGATCACACATCATCTGCAACTAGCATTAAATTTGGGCTCAAGAGTGGTAGGTGAGGGAAGTTAAGAGACCAACCCAATATGCTCCCAACCTGGTAGCCCCCATTTCTCTGGTTCTCTGTGACTGAAAACCTCGAATCTGGACCCTGGTTCTCTGAGGAGCAGCCCACTCCAGGCTGTTTCCCAATGGGCTCTTGGTCAGAGAGAATTTTGAGCAAAAAAACAGAAAAGGTTTGGAAGTGGGGGTTGAAAGAGGAGAAAAAACTCAAACTTCCTTTCATTCATCATGAAATCAAACGCACTTTTGTGGGGGGATGAGAGGAGAGAACTTGACATCAGAAGAGAGCCCAGAAGGCTGGCAAAGAAAAACTATGGTAACACCCAAGTCAGGAGTCTCCTTTGGGCACTCACAGACCCTGGGCACACACGCACAGGGTGCCTTGGCCTGATGGGTGGAGAAAGGTAGCAACTTGGCTTCACTGAACAATACACTTCAAGCACTGCTGCCGCTTCATCAAATTTATGGAGGTAGTTATATGTAAAAATTAAAGTTACAGAAAGGAACAGGCTGTATCATACTAATACATAAGTGCAAAAGGCTCACAGATGGCTGCCCCCTTAGGAAGTTACATAGTATCCACCAGATAAGTTCTGCCCACCTTTGCCAGGGTTGGGGGGACACACACATCAAGCCAAGACCAGGTGTGTCCAACCCAGTGTGTTCCCCGTAAGGAAAGGATAGTGGAGAAGCTGAGGAGAAACCCAATGCCTGGCCACTGAGAAGCACCCCTCTCGGGTCACACATGCTTCTGACCACACTTTTGGTCCCCTAAACCAGTATTCCCACTGGACCCCCTATCAACCAGGGACCCTAAGAGCATCTGTGGGCCTCAGAGCATTTTCAAGTCCATGGTTTTCTATGCAAATGGCTGTTTCTCTAAGGGGGTGTTTCTGTTGGGATCAAGGACCCCAGGCCCCCCTTGATTGAAATAATGTCTTTTGTAAACCTAGTTCTTGGGAAATTGGGAGCAATTTCTATTTTAAAGCTTCTTTTCCAGGCCATGTTTTTTCCCTGCCTCCAGCAGCAAACTATTAGAAATGGCTCCTTCCCTGGCTCAGCTACAGGCCGATGTAGATTGTTGTTTCTGGGTTCTAAGCATTTATGAATTAAGAAGGTGATAAATATCTGGGATGGGGGGCAAGTGGTGGTGGTGAGATAATTTGCTGGGAAGCATTCAGGAACCATCTGGTTGACAACTCCCCCAGGAAAGAGACTAAGTTTCCAATCTCTCAGCTGCCCTGGCTGCTGCTCCTGGAGATAAGAGCACAGTGATACCAAGTAGATGTTTCTGAATCACCGAGACCCGCCTTATAGGTCCATTTCCACCGTGTGGGACCAACAAGACACCAGCTTTCACTCTAAGCACCACAAAAAAGGAAGCAGTAGTAATTGCAGTGGTCCTCAAACTATGGCCCGTGGGCCACATACTGTATTTGTATCTGTTTTGTTTCTTCATTGCAAAATAAGATATATGCAGTGTGCATAAGAATTCGTTCATAAGTTTTGTTTTCACTATAGTCAGACCCTCCAATGGTCTGAGGGACAGTGAACTGGCCCCCTGTTTAAAAAGTTTGAGGACCCCTGGAAGGGACTGGATCCAGCTTTCAGATAGGTAGCTGAGAAAGCAGGAGGAAGGATACCATGCTTCCAAAGAGCACTGTGTCTAAGAACCACACCCTCGCATTGCTGGAGGGTGATAGCCCATATTCCCATTGCTTCCCTTGAAACCTAGGTGGAAGCGTCTTTACCACCCTTATGCCAATCGCTCAACTCCAGGGAGTTCAAACTATTTTTGATTCCTTTTATTCTTTTTTTTTTTGGCAGGGGTGGGGGAATCTCTATGCTCTGGTGTATGGCTCCAAATATCACATTCCACAAAAGGAAATAAAATTCTGTATCAGACCATTTGCTTAGACTCTAGATAACTTTTGCAGAGTTTCCCACTTTCTATCAAGTTATTCCACTGTTCTCATTTAAAAAGAAATAATAAAAGTGAAAGCTTTATATGTTAGTGGCTTGTTGTTTTTTGTTTTGTTTTGTTTTTACTTTGTTTTTGGTTTTGGGGCCACAGCTGGCTGTGCTCAGGGTTTACTCCTGGCTCTGCACTTAGGTATCACTCCTGACAGTGCATGCTTGGAGGATTCGGTGGTGCCAGAGATTGAACCTGGATTATTTGCGTGCAAGGGCCTTCACCCCATATTATCTTTCAGCCTGAAAACTTTTGAGAACTTGGAAACGTCTCTTTCTTAGAAGGTTGAAGCTTCTAATTATTTTTATAATGAGGGAGGTATTGGATTTTGTTTTTGCTGCTGAGAATTTTTGTATCCAACATGACCGCACAAACCAAAGCAAAATGTTAACAAACCCTTTAGAAATAAGCGGGGCTAAGAGCTACCTATCTGATTTAGAAATGCCTCCTGAAATCGGTTACAAAGTATCTGTAAACATTCTTCTGGCATAGTTGGGTATGCATAATCATTATTTTGATCAATTTGAGGGGAGTCCAAGTTTGAATTGCACCATTCTTGTCGATGAGCACATTCTGCTGTGTATTACATGGGCACAGTATCTTTCTAATCAAAAATTAGTGTTTAAAGTTTTTTCTAGAGATATCTTCCCAGGAATAAAAGGCCTGAAGTTTGACTCCCTATTTTTTGCTCTTTCCTAGAACCACTAAAAATTATTTCCCATAGCCTAATTTAGGCATTCTATTTAAAACTACATAAAATAGATTTACATCCTTCCATGAGAAAGAATACCATCTTCCAGCCCTCCTCTTCGTTTGTATCACAAAGAACATTTTGCTTTTTAAACAAACTCATTCTCGGGTCTAGCCTAGGAAGATAGGATCATCCTAAGTAAAAGAGGAAATGTCCTCCCTTGCATATTCAATCAATGCTTTTAAAAACTCCACATACTACCTCTCTCCATCTCCCAGGCCTCAGCCTCTCTCCTCTGTGCACTTTAGCTTCCAAGGCCTATATTCCTGGTGGTGATTATGGAGGTTTCAAAAAAAAAATTAAAATAAAGCAGACAAGCATCTGTTCCATGTAAGACAAAAATTCTGAAAACAAGCATTCCCAGCATTCTGCTCGCGAACCCTTCCGACACACTTCCATGAACTCCTACCCCAAACCCCCATCATGAAAACTCACAGTGAAAAATGACTGGTGTCAAAATGACTCATTCACACGAAGGGCTGGGCCCCATCTGTCAGTTTGGCATGGATTTCCCCACACACACACAGTGGACCCTTGCCTTGGACATTTTGGAGTGGCTTTAGGGATTTCTGTTTGGGAAGTGTCAAGGATCAGTTCTGCGGTACCATCTGACCAGAGGTCAGAAGTTACATGTACCTGTGGCATTTGATAAAAAGGAATTAGCAACGGCATGACATTGAAAATGCATTATCACACTTACAGTGTCTAGACTTCCCTAGATGTGTTCAGTTACAATCAGTGAAGCAAAAGAATACATTATCACCCTACTGCTAGTCTGTTGCTAAAGAGCCATAGATTGAAAAAGCAATACTCTGAAATAAAGGTTTTTGTGTGTTATTTTGTTTTGTTCTGTTCTGTTCTGTTCCATTGTTGATGTTGTTGTTTTGCCCTAACCTACTTAGCAGCACAGTTTAAGTAAACACGAAAACTGTGGTTGAGATGCTTGTCTTTCCAAAGATGTAAACATCAGTCCCAGTGTCGTAAACTTGCTGGATCGAATGAGACAGGAGATCGGAGGCAGAAGGACGATCACACGCTCGTCACAGAAGCTTGCAAGCAGTTGGAAGGTTTCTGTAATTTCTCTGCTTCGTTGCTGGCGGGGTCTGTGCTGGCTCGGAAGCTGAAGTTGGCGCCCCCTCCACCATGGGCAGGGCTCAGGGTGGGGTTCTGACGCCGGCTACTCTCCACGATGCTTGACGTGTTGGAAGCCAAGCTCTCCCGGGTGCTACAAGAGTAAAGAGGGGTGGTTGGGTTGGGCACAGGGATAGCTAGGAGATGAAGCCCCCAGAAGCAGAGCAAACACTATTAGATACCTTTGCCTTGTGGCTCCCAAGCCTTCCCCAAGCCCGACTGAAGACAGGATCCCCTACAGAAATGTGCTCCTCACCAGTTTTCCCTTTCCTCCAGTACAAAAAGAACTTCAAGCTTAGATACCAATCACATTCATTCATCACAGGACTCTGGAGATATCTGTCATGATTTCATCCCAAACCAGAAAGACATGGGTCTAAAACACTCATGGTCCCATCCTTGAGTGATCGGTATTCTTTTCTCTACTTAGGTTTGTCTTCTGAGTGATTTTTCTAATAGCTCATTTCCCACCTTGATCTCCAGCCATACCATCTCTTTGCTTTTATCGGTAACCTTGTAGTTAAACTATATTTTGTTTTCTCACATTGATCTCACTTAGATGTATCTAGAATGACTGTATGAAGGAACACACTGGTTTTAATGGGAGTGGTCAAGAACACTCTTGGACCCGGAGTACAATGAGGAGAAGGAAATAAATTGAGTGGAGGAGAAAGACAGATGTGAAATAATAGGGACAGGGGTCCAGAGAACTCAAATGAATGGCTAGGATTAAGACAGAAGTAAGGGGGCCGGAGAGATAGCATGGAGGTAAAGTGTTTGCCTTTCATGCAGGAGGTCATCGGTTCGAATCCCGGCGTCCCATATGGTCCCCTGTGCCTGCCAGGAGCAATTTCTGAGCCTGGAGCCAGGAATAACCCCTGAGCACTGCCTGGTGTGACCCAAAAACCAAAAAAAAAAAAAAAAAAAAAAAAAGACAGAAGTAAGGACAGAAGTAAGTATCCAAGCCATAGAGTCAACAACAATAAAATCATGAGACCCAAACCTGAACAACCAACTGTTAGACAAGCAGACTGGGACGAAGAGTGGTGGTATGGGATGGACTCTGGGAACATGGGTGGAGGGAGGTTGACACTGGTGGTGGGACTGGTGCTGAAATACTGTCTATCAAAAACTCAACTATGAACAACTTAGTAAATCACAATGCTTTAAATTAAAAGTTAAGAGGAAAACACATATTGTGTTTTAAGGTAAAGAATCTGAGTTTTCCTGCCACCATCCCCAATCCAGACATTTATGAAGACTATGTTTATCTGTTTTTCTCCTTGAAAATGCCTACTTTTGGGAGAAATACTTTATTTTTTAAAAACTTCTTATATAATAGGGGTGCTTTAAAAAAGCCTCAACCTTGGGCCAGAGTGATAATACAGAAAGTAGGATGCTTGGCTTAAATATGGACAATCAGGGTTTGATCCCCAACCTCCCATCGGGTCCCCTGAGCACTGCCAGAAAGGATTCCTGAATGCAGAGCCAGGAATAACCCTTGAGCACTACCAGGTGTGACCCCCAAACAAACAATAAAATAAAAAAAGAAAACTTCAGTCTTTCCATTTCCCTCTGGATTTTCTCAAGTTAAAAATATGGAAGTTGGCTTTATTGTTCCAAATATTTAAACCTTCTTTATGCTCCAATGTGTACAGGTGACAGAAGGGAGCTTACTTAGCTGATTAATAGGTACCTGCTGAGTTTCATGTTCAAGGAGTTTAAAATGATAAAGGGGCTAGAGTGATAGTATATATAGGAGAGAGGGTGTTTGCCTTGCATGAAGTCCACCTGGGTCCAATCCCCAGCACCCAACATGTTCCCTGAGCCTGATCCCTGAGTCAAGAGTAATCCCTGAGTACCACTGGGTGTGGCCCCAATTCCCAAATATTTTTTAAAATATTTTCAATGGTAGAAAGATACACCTGCTCAAAAGGAGCTCCAAGAAACCCCAATGGTGATTTTGAACATCCATCAGTTTGAATAAATGCAAGGCTTATAAAATGGTCTCAGGAGGAAGTCAGTCCCCATAAACCCACTTTCTGCTCTGACAGGTCTGACAAAACTGTGAACACCGAGCCCACAGCCTCTCTCTTGTCCCCCTCCTCAATACACAGTTCATTCTCAAAGTCCGGTTTTAGCCTTAGTTCCCCTAACTTGTCATTTCCTTCTAACCATGATCTTGAGTTTGCTTCTCATCAAGAAGCCAACTGTTCACTGACTCATAGGAATCTTGCTCTGCAACTATGAAACAGATCATCAGAGTTTTCTGGACCCTAGAGGGTATCTCCCAAAGGTGACCCCATGTTTAGAAATGAGTCCAGTTCTTCTATTGTACCTAGGGAAAAGCTGAAGTTCCCTCAAGCACATTGCAGATCATCACTCCAAGAAGGATGGGAAACGCCAGCTATGACCCACTTTCCTGCCTAAGGAAATGTGGATAGCACCAGAGCTGAGAGTCAGGCTCAGGGAGAGGGAGGGAGAATGTCACAGGTCGGCACCTAGGACGGCAGTCACTTCTCACTAGTCTGTGCTCCCTCATCTCTAAGCCAAGAAGGTTTATGGACTGACCACACCTATTGGCCAAGAAGAATATTGATGAAGAATGTGTGAAAAATGAATAGGACAAAAATTTCCCAAATGGCAATGCTGGTGCACCTCTGGCCTCATAGGGCCGATGTCTACTGCAGGGTCTGGGAGGTTCTCCATCTCACTAACAACAACTTTTCTAGGGCTTTTAACAATACCTTTTCTACAAACACCTTTTTGGGTCCAAAGAACCCATTTTGAAAGCAGCTGTAGCTGCTTAGCTTCAGGCTCCAGAGAACAGTAATAGAACCTTCATAGCTGATCATTAAACTGGGACCTGAGTGTGTCCCCAAGGCCTCTCACCTCTTATGACCAGAGGCAGCACATTACTATTTGGGAGGGGGAAGGGCACACACAGTAGTGTTCAAGGTTTACCACTGGCTCTGCACTCCGGAATTACTCCTGGGAGCCTAGAGGGACCCGGAGATCGAATCCACGTCAGTCATGTGAAGACAAACACTCTCCCTAGTATACTATTGCTCGAGCCCCATACTTGTGTTTACAAGTCATCTGTGTCTTCTAAGAATATACATTTCAGTAGTGTTGGTATGAGGAGAGTGTGCTACTCAAGAGGACTCAGGGTAAGGAGGTCAAAACATCCATGGAGATGGTGTTATCGTGATGAAACTTGCCCCAAATTACAAAGCTCAGTCTTCAATAGTTCTTCCTTAAAAAAAAAAAAAAAGAGCCAATCTTCAAAGGAAGATTTCCAGACTAGGGATATAGCTCAGGGTAAAGTTCTTTCTTTTGTATGTGTGAAGACTTGGATCAAACACCACCACCATAATAGGGAAAATAGAAAAGAGCCGGGGCTGGAACGATAGCACAGCAGGTAGGGTGTGTGCCTTGCACATGGCTGACCTGGGTTTGATTCCTGGCATCCTATAGGGTCCTCTAAGCCTACCAGAACTGATTCTTGAGCACAGAGCTAGGAGCATCCCTGAGCACTTCCAGATACAGCCAAAAAATTTTCTTAATAGAAATAAAAAGATTTTCAAAAATGGGTGAGAAGGGGCCCGGAGAGATAGCACATCGGCGTTTGCCTTGCAAGCAGCCGATCCAGGACCAAAGGTGGTTGGTTCGAATCCCGGTGTCCCATATGGTCCCCCGTGCCTGCCAGGAGCCATTTCTGAGCAGACAGCCAGGAGTAACCCCTGAGCACCACCGGGTGTGGCCCAAAAACCAAAAAAAAAAATGGGTGAGAAGGGGCCAAGTATATGACTATGGATGGAAATAAGACTTTTAGTGGAGATAATAAGCATTGGGACATGGTTACATTGTACTTAATGTCATATAATACAAGCAGATTGACATAATGTGATGAAGCAGTGTTTTGTCCATAAAGGCCAGAGTGAAAGAACAGCTGATAGGGCGTTCATCACATGTAGCCAATCCAGGTTCAATCCCAATATTTATCCCATATGGTTCCCAGCACCTACCAGGAGTGATCCCTAAGTGCATTGTAAAGAGTAAGCTTTAATTATACCAAAACAGAACCAAAAATAAGAAGATTTTGAAATGGTTATACGATTCCTGGAGTTCAGAGGCAAAACACCTAAATCCACAGTAGCCTTGAGCCCAGGCCATAGTCTATGAGCCCATAGTCTTGTTCCTGCGTGTGATCTTCCCTGGGACAACACAGCCTCACATCCCACCATTTCCCTTGGCTTGGAGATGAAATCATACTTTCCTAGGAGGAGCTGAAGGGCCATGGAAAGGTAGCTGGTGAGTACGGAACCCTGAGTGTGGGTAGATCACCTTTTTCTGTTCCTGTTGGTTCTCATCAGCTCAGTGAATGATTAGAGACCCAAATAGATGGTACCACGAAGATCTGTGGGTCTTTTAGCCTTGGAGAAATGTCAATCTGATTCATCTTTTTTGGCTAAGAAACTCCATGCTGGGGATAAAAAGTCCCTCTATTCAAATCTTCTTTCTAGAACCACCCTCAGGCTTCAGAAAGGCAATAAAGGGAACTTCTAGAAAATGAGGCTCAAAAATAGGTGTATCATCCAGCGTCTAGCCAAATAATTCCATACAAAAGGGGTCCGGTGAGTCCCATGAGGCATAGTTCTGTCACTTCTCTACCTGCAAGAAATTTCTGGGTGACATATTCCTCCAGAGAAAAGTCTACCTAGTAACAGGAGCCAGGGCACAAGTAAGAGGCTATTCTCTCTTACAGGGCCTTAACTTCCATTAGGATAAAACATCCAATATGATGGATGAGGAAGAAAACATAAACACGTTTACTTCAGGAAACTTTGATTTTCAACAAATTTATCAATTCTAGGTGTGAAAGCTCCATATTAGAGATCATTAAGTATATTATATAAAAGAAACTTTATAGGGGCCAAAGCAATAGCACAATGGGTAGGGCTTTGCCTTGCGTGCGGCCAACCTGGGTTCAACTGCTGGCATCCAATATAGCCCTGGAGCCCGCCAGGAGTAATTTCTGAATGCAGAGCCAGGAGTAACCCCTGAGCACTACTAGGTGTACCTCCCTCCAAAAAAATATCCCACAAAATTTATAATTTTTTTTTTTTGGTTTTTGGGCCACACTCAGCGGTGCTCAGGGGTTACTCCTAGCTGTCTGCTCAGAAATAGCTCCTGGCAGGCACAGGGGACCATATGGGACACCGGGATTCGAACCAACCACCTTTGGTCCTGGATCAGCTGCTTGCAAGGCAAACACCGCTGTGCTATCTCTCTGGGCCCAATTTATAATATTTTTAATGAACCTTCAAGATTAAGCAAAGGGAGTATTTCTAATTGGAACCCATGGAACCCATTGGAATCCATCTTCTTAATGCCTTCTCAGGCCCGGACATCCAGGAGGCCCAGAAAGGCTGGAAGAGCTTCTGGGGAAAATGTACAAGGGTGGGAGAGAACTTGAGAAGAAACCAAAGAGCAGGCAGTTTTAGAGAAATAGCCCTGCTTTCCAGCTCTAAGGAGTGACATTGGCCTCATGAATCACATAGCTTCCAGACTATAGATCTGGAATCCACACTCAAAAGAAGGATAAAAAGAGTAAGAGAGGAAACAGGAAGAAACATATATATAATCATATATATAATATATTATATGTAATATAATATATAAAATCATTGGTTAACTGAGATTTGAGTGGAGATAAACATTCATCAAAAATGATTCCATAGAAATGTTAGGAGTAAGTAAATTGGTCAGTAGTTTTTCAGGCTAAGCCCATGATTCCCTGAAATCTCTTAGGATAGGGGTTCCTCTGGGAACATGCAAAAAAAAATCCTGGTGTCCCATACTATAACCAGAATGTCATCTCTGTGACCTGTTTAGGCACTGGGCTTCTACATGTGGGTTAACTTGGAACAAAGGTTACAGGACATTGATAACAGTAATAATATCAACAATAATAAAGAAGTAGCCCTTTAAGAAATAACAAAAAGCCCAACATGGGACATGTTAGGTTCATTCCCAGTTCCAATTTTGGGATATTCTGCCCCCAAGTCATTCACAGACACAGTAAAATGGTCATAAAATAATTCATCCATAATAATAAAAATAAATTCACGACAGACACAAGTCTATCTGGATACCAGTTAAAGATCACAGCAAGGGAGAAATGTCAATGTCCCCACAGTATTTCTGCATCTCAGAGTCACCAATCTGGAGTAGAATTTAGAAGGATAATTAAGTGTTGAGTTGGTTTTGGAGGAGAAGGAAGAGTTAAAGAGGGGGAAAAAAGGAAGTGGCATAGGTTGGTTTTTGCTTCGGGAACCCTGAGCCCCTTCAGAACATGGCCTTACCTCTGGGCTCTCCATCAGTTACCTTTGCTGAGTTTCCCACTAACTAGAAGAAACTAGGATTATGGTATTGCCCAGGTTCTTATGAAATTGTGCTGGGGAAGAAAGAGCAATATTGGTCCTTGCTAGCAGAGCAAAAGGCACTGATATCTCTCTGGGAGAAGAACAAGGCTCTATTTCTTAAAGCCCTGGAGAGATGAGATACAGAATATGAGCAGGGAAGAGGCTAAGAAAGGCCACTAGGTGTTGAGACCATTATCTTCTCATTGTCAGGAGTCGATGAAATTATTCCCAACACTCTACCCTTCTTGCCAATGGATATTCATTCTATTCACAAATTTATTCTTAAAAAAAAAAATACTGGGCCAGAAAGATAGCACAACAGGTAGGGCATTCCTTGCAGGTGGCCCACCCAGGTTACATCTTCAGCATCCCCTATGGTCCCTCCAAGCACCACCAGTAGTGATTCCTGAGCTGAGTGGCCAAAAAACAACAACAATAATAAAAACAAAACAAGAGCCCTTCCTTGATGAACACTGTGGTACTAGCAACATGGAAGCAAACTGAACAAGGGGACGTGTTAGTCTGAAAAAAATTTAGATGGGGCTTGTGCCGGTTGGAGGGAGGGTGCCAACCCACCAGTCCAGATTGGTGACCTCTACAGCTGCAGAAACCTGGTTTCTGGGTTCTCAATTCCTGAAAAAGAAGCCAGAAACAGGGGGTTAACACAACATGGCCGCCCCCACCACGCCACCCTCACATCCATCCACAAACGGTCCCTAGACCTGTGAGATCAGAGCCACTGAGGGAGGAGGAGAGTGGGAAGGGAGTTGGTGGGCTCTGGGCACAGGCCCCAGGAAATGGGCATCGCAAGGTAGTGCAGACGGGCTCCCTACCGTGGCGAGTTGAAGCCACTGTCCACAGTGATGCTGCTGCTGTCCATGCTGTCCAGGCGAGCCGAGTGCGTGGCCCTCTGGCTGCTGCTACTGTCTGTTTCTTTGGGAGCCACGAGTGTGAGGCTCTTTTCGAACTTCCGTTGCAAGTCCCTTTCCTTCTCCCGCTCCAGGAGCCACTGCATGGTGCCCACGGCATCTCGGTTCTTCTCCTCCTCTGCGTTCTTATTGGCTCCTTCCTCCGAGTCATCATCGTCGGAGACATTGTAATAGTCAAAAGAGGCCTCCTGGTTGGGCCCTGGCTCCTGCTGCCTCTGAGACAACCCTGGGCCCGCTTGTGGCCCAGTGGAACCCAGAGATGCATCCAGCTTCTCACCCCGTCCCAACAGAGGATCAGCAGGACTCTTGGGGTGAGCTTTGAGGAGGGACAGGCTGGCCTTGTGATAGCTGTTGACAGACAAGGTGCTGTGAAGGGGCTTGAACAAAGTGTCTTTGCTGAAAATCTCTTTCCTCTTGTCTAGGGTGCTGGCCTCGGCACTGTGGTGCGGGACCAGACGCCCGTCGGCCACATCTGACAAGCCCCCACCCGGCCCCTTGGGAGACTCCTCCTTGTGTCCCACAAGCTCCCTGGAGGAATGGGGGGCCTGCCGCTCAGACAGAGGCAACTTTTTCACCCCTTCTGTGAAGGTCAGCGTATCCTGGTCCTCTTTGCTCTTGCCCAGAGGAGACGGAGCAGTTAGCACCGTCTCGCTGGAGGTATTGCACTGGAAGTAATCATCCGTGGACGTTTTTGTGGGACAGGAGTTGAGTTCACTGAAGGAAGGCAACACTTCCACGGTGGGCTTGCCCGGTTCCAAAAGGCTGCACGTACCAGAAGGTTCTTTGTTGCCACTGACTATTTCTGGAATACACACCTCTTTATAACCCGTGGCTAATACATGCACCCTAGGGAGGGCGACCGTCTGGGCCGGCCGCAAAGTACTGTCATCGACGTAAGACTGGCTGGGGGCCGTGTCATCCTGACTGCAGCCTTCACCCAGCTCTTCGGGTGTTCCCAAGGAAGACGTGCCCAGGGGCCCTTTGGAGTTGTCCATGGATCTGGACCGCTCCTTGGCTTTGCTAGACCGCTCATTCCTGGATCTCCGGTCCTGCGTATGGCTGTGACTACGGTGCACTTTGGAGTGGGAGCTGCCCCTGGAAGGTTCTGGAAATGGCATCTCTGTTCTCCTTTTGGCCAGCTCCCCCGACACGTCCCATTCAGGGGTCATGGGGAAGTGAGATTCGATGACAGTGTTGCTGTGCATGATGAAGCTGTCGCCTTTGTGTTCGATGATGAAGCAGCCCTCCCGCGGTGCCCTGGTCACTGGGTCGCAGAAGTCATACTCACGATCCCCAGGCGCGATCTCCAGGTGGGAGCCCTCTGATGGGTCCCCTTTGGACACCCGCGTCTTGCTGTGGGACCTCGATTTGCCGTGGGACTTGCGATGCGTGCGGCTCTTCTTGCTCCTGCCGCTGTGATGAGCGGATGAGCCGGCTTTGCTCCGATGTGCCTTCTCCTCCTCCAGCTTCTTCATCAGGGCCGTATGCCTCATGACATTCTCCACAGTCAGGTCCGGGTTGATGCGTCGGATGATTTCCATCTCCACCTCCCGGGGAATGGTGGTCGGGGTGTCCTCATCTCGCAGGGGCCACTCCTCAGGAGGGAACTGAGCCGAGAAGTTGGCCAGCTGCTTGGTCTTGTCTTTCTTGAAGCTCAGCCGGAACAACTTAAGGCCGAATTTCTTGGACTGCTTCTCGCCCTCCTTGGCTTTGGAGAGTGTCTCGGCCTTGTAGGAGTAGTTGACTGTGCTTTTGCTCTTCTCGGGGGGTGGCACCTGGCAGAGGGGGAGTGGGCCGTAGGGGTCTTTGCAGTCCTTGGCGAACTTCCTCTGCAGTGTGGAGGCGTGCATGCTGTGTGTGTCCTCCCGGCAGCAGTGGCAAGAATCGCAGTGGTTACGGGGCAAGGTCCTCTCCCGGATGCAGCCTGAGGCCGAGGGCGTGAGGGTGCTGGGTTGTGGGGAGGTGCACTGAGAGGGGTCTGGGATCCTCTCATCTAAATGGTACCATTTGCTGTTAGTTCTTATGAGGGAGGGAGTGATGAAGTAGGTCTGAGGGGTAACGATGAAGTAGCCCTCGGGAGTGGGGTAGATCTTGCGCTCCCGGACCAGAGTGTTCAGCGTGTGTCGGAGAATCTCTTGGCTTGGAGTGGGAACACCTAGAAGCCAAAAGAGGGGGAGGCAAGAAAAAGAGAAGTCACAGGAAAGAAGTAGACACGAACTATTGGTGCACGATTGTTCAGGCCTTGCTGGGGACCAAATGGGGAAGGTTCCCACCCCACTGCCTTCTCCAACATGCCTATATTCCAACCCTAAACCCTGCTGGACTAGTCTGTGGAGGTAGGATCTTTAGGAGGAGGCTACTTGGCTTGGATGAAATATAAGGGTCCCCCTAATCTCCATTTACAATGTGTCTTTAGAAAAACAAGAAAGAGCCTAGAAAGAGACTCTCTCCTTAATGCTAAGCTCAGACATAGATGCTCTTCAGACTCCATGCTACTACCTCTCCATGTTGAATTTCCCACCTCAGAGGAGACCCTCTTCAGACTCCATGTCTACTGCCTCTCTCATGTTGTATTTCTCAACTCAGAGGAGATCCACCTCAGACACCATATCTACTAGCTCTGCCATGTTGAATTTCCAACCTCAGTGGAGAATCTCCTCAGACTCCATGCCCACAGGTTCTACCATGTTGAATTTCCCATCTCAGAGGAGACTCTCCTTAGACACCATGTCTACAAGCTCTGCCATCTTGAATTTCCTGCCTCAGATATCATGTCTACAGTTCTGACATATTGAATTTCCCACTTCAGATAAGCAGAAAGCAGACCCTCTTCTAGACACCATGTCTACAGGTTCTGCCATGTTGAATATCCTGCCTCAAATCTGCTGAAGCCAACCTTCCACCAAATACCACATCTATGTCCACAGGCATTGTCATGTTAAAGTTCTTCCCTAATCATATCTGTAAGAAAAAAAGCCAAAAGAAATGGACATTCAGAAAACAACCCCATTCACAATAGTGCCACACAAACTCAAATATCTTGGAATCAACTTGACTAAAAATGTGAAGGACCTATACAAAGAAAACTATAAAACTCTGCTCCAAGAAATAAGAGAGGACACGCGGAAATGGAAACACATACCCTGCTCATGGATTGGCAGGATTAACATCATTAAAATGGCAATACTCCCCAAAGCACTGTACAGATTTAATGCGATCCCTCTAAAGATACCCATGACATTCTTCAAAGAAGTGGATCAGGCACTTTTGAAATTCATTTGGAACAATAAACATCCTAGAATAGCTAAAGCAATCATTGGGAAAAAGAATATGGGAGGAATTACTTTCCCCAACTTTAAACTGTACTACAAAGCGATAGTTATCAAAACAGCATGGTATTGGAATAAAGACAGGACCTCAGATCAGTGGAATATGCTTGAATACTCTGAGAATGTTCCACAGACATACAATCTCCGAATTTTTGATAAAAGAGCAAGAAATACTAAATGGAGCAAAGAAAGCCTCTTCAACAAGTTGTGTTGGCATAACTGGCTAGCCACTTGCAAAAAAAATTGAACTTAGGAGGGACCCCGGCTGGCCGGCTGGAGGAGTGAGTGAGGGAATTTCTGTCTCTTTGCGCCGGTGTCTGGGTCAGACCCTTTCCCCAGGGACCCCGGCGGGCCGGCTGGAGGAGTGAGTGAGGGAATTTCTGTCTCTTTGCGCCGGTGTCTGGGTCGGACCCTTTCCCCAGGGACCCCGGCTGGCCGGCCGGAGGAGTGAGTGAGGGAATTTCTGTCTCTTTGCGCCGGTGTCTGGGTCGGACCCTTTCCCCAGGGACCCCGGCGGGCCGGCTGGAGAAGTGAGTGAGGGAATTTCTGTCTCTTTGCGCCGGTGTCTGGGTCGGACCCTTTGGCGGGCCGGCTGGAGGAGTGAGTGAGGGAATTTCTGTCTCTTTGCGCGCGGCATTTGGGACGGACCCTTCCCCAAGGAACCCCTGCGTGCCAGCCAGAGAGGGTCGAGTGACTCCCTTCCCCCAGGTGGGTGACTAGAAAGTCAAGTTGAGCGACCCGAACAGACGGGAGAGATAGGGCCAGCCATCTGGACTCGCAGGGGAACTAGAGCAGTCCACCTCCCTGGACCCTGGAGTGGACCAGGGACTCCCCAAGGGTGAGGACAGAGCCTGAAGGGTTGAACTGAGGGAACCCTTCAAGGGAGGCGTGGAGGGGGCGAAGCTCCATTGACTCCCGGAGAAAGGAGGGGGGACTGAGAGCTAGGCTCAACAGCGCCAGTAACCATTGAGGCCAGGAGTGGAACTGCACCGCTGACAGAAATAAGGAGCAGAAAGGGACAAGACCCACAGCAGGAAGGCTGCACTCTAGGTAGCAAAGGGGAGGAAAAAGGGCTAGGCCCAACAAAACTCACCCAACAGGCCCCTCTAGAAACACCTTCAGGAAGGGGACCAAAGCAGGCCAAAATTAGAAGCCACAGCACTCCAAAATACACCATTAAATACAAAGAACAATGCGTAAAGCAAGGAAATCGCTAATAACTGGAGACACCATGACAAACCCTATCAAATTTCCAAGTCCACCAAAGCGCACAGATCCACGGGAAGAAGACCTAAAAGCAGTCATGAGGAAGGAAATGCAAGAATTACTAAAAGAATTAAAAGAAACCCTAACAACCGAATATAAAAAATCCATGGACGAACGAATCAGCCAAATTAAAGAAGAAATGTCAAAGAACATGAGAGAGTCCATACAAAAAGAAGTGAAGGAATTAAAAGACAAGGTAACAAGCCTTACGAGCAGAAACACAGAGTTGGAGAAGCACATAGAAGAACTCGAAGGAAAACTGCAATCAAAAAATGATCAAGAAACCAACAAAGAAATAAAAGGCAAAGCACTGGAAGGAAAAATCCAATATCTAATCAACAAGGACAAAAGAAACAATCTAAGAATTGTGGGTATACCAGAAGGGGAGGAAATAGGGAAGGGGGTAGAACAGGTAGTCGGGGAGATAATAACAGAGAACTTTCCCACCCTCTGGAAAGACAATTCAGGACAAATCCAAGAAGTCAAGAGAGTCCCTAATAAAGTAGACCCCAATAAACCCACACCAAGACACATAATAATCCAAATGGCAAAAAACAAAGAGAAAGAGGAACTCCTGAAAGCAATAAGGGAGAAAAAAAACCTCAAGTACAAAGGAAAGGACATAAGAATCAAACCAGATCTCCCATTTGAAATAATTCAAGCAAGAAGACAGTGGAATGACATATTTAAACGACTGAATGAAAGAAATTTCCAACCCAGGGTCCAATACCCAGCAAAACTATCATTCATATGGGAGGGCAGACTAAAAACATTCTCAAACATGAATGAACTTGAACTATTTGTGCAAACTAAGCCGATCCTAAGCGACTTACTCAGAGAAGAATTACACAATCCAAACCCCCGATTGTAACAACAATCACTCCACACAATACAACTGCACAACAGTCCTCTCTATCAATAATTTCCCTAAATGTAAACGGACTAAACTCTCCAATTAAAAGACACATAGTAGAGAACTGGGTTAGGAAAAATAAACCGGACTTCTGCTGTCTGCAAGAAACACACCTACAGCTACAGGATAAGCACAGGCTTAGAATAAAAGGATGGAAAGTAATTATTCAGGCCAATGGAAAACAAAAAAGAGCAGGGACAGCCATTCTTATATCAGACCAAATTGTATTCAACCTCAAGAAAGTGATCAGAGACAAAGAGGGTCACTACTTACTGGTCAGGGGAACATTAGATCAAGAAACACTAACCCTGGTCAATATCTATGCACCTAATGTAGAGTCACCAAAATATGTGAGGCAACTACTGGCAAACCTGGAGAAACACATGAAGGGAATTGTGATAATAGTAGGGGACCTCAATACTCCACTATCACCACTGGACAGATCCTCCAAGCAGAAAAATAGCAAAGAAATAAGAGCTCTAAATGAAAAATTAGAAGATTTAGGGCTAACAGACTTATATAGAGCCCTCCATCCCCAGAAAGCAGAATACACATTCTTCTCAAACCCACATGGAACCTTCTCCAGAATAGACCATGTCTTAGGATACAAAGCCAACCTATGTAAGATCACAAAGTAAGGATAATTAGAAGTACCATTTCAGATCACTATGCAACAGAGCTTAAAATTGATGTCAAGAAGAAGCAATGGAGGAAAACTAATACCTGGAGACTAAACAACATGCTGCTTAACAACAGCTGGATCAAAGAACAACTCAAGGAAGAAATAAAAAGATTCCTTGAGACAAATGACAATGAAGAGACAACATGTCAAAATCTATGGGACACAGCAAAAGCAGTAATTAGGGGGAAACTCATAGCAATACAGGCCTATGTCAAGAAACAGGAAAACAACAAAACCAACAGTTTAAAAGATCACCTCAAAGAATTGGAACAACAGCAACAGAGAAATCCAACCACAAACAGAAGGCAAGAAATAATAAAAACCAGAGCAGAAATAAACAATATCGAAACTAAGAAAACAATACAAAAAATCAATGAGACCAGGAGTTGGTTTTTCGAAAAAATAAACAAGATAGACAAACCATTGGCGAGACTCACCAAAAAAAAAGAGGGAAAACACCCAAATCACTAGGATCACAAATGAAAGGGGAGAGATTACAACAGAACCCCAAGAAATACAACATATCATGAGATCATATTATGAACAACTATACTCAAGTAGGCTAGAGAACCCAGTAGAAATCGACAGATTCTTGGACAAACACCCTCCTCCAAGACTGGAAAAGGAAGATCTAGAAAGTCTAAACAGACCAATCACTTCAGAGGAAATTGAAGAGGTAATTAAAAAACTCCCTAAGAACAAATGCCCAGGCCCAGATGGATTTACAGGTGAATTCTATCAAACATTTAAAGAAGACCTATTACCACTGTTCCAAAGGCTTTTCCAAACCATAGAAAAAACAGGAATCCTCCCCAACTCCTTTTATGAGGCTAATATCACACTCATTCCCAAAGAAGGCAAAGACACCACCAAAAAAGAAAACTACAGACCAATCTCACTAATGAACATAGATGCAAAGATACTCAACAAAATCCTAGCAAACCGAATCCAACACTTCATCAAAAAGATCATACATCACGACCAAGTGGGTTTCATACCAGGAATGCAAGGTTGGTTCAACATACGCAAATCAATAAACATGATACATCACATCAACAACATGAAAGACAAAAACCACATGATCATATCAATTGATGCCGAGAAGGCATTTGACAAAATCCAACATCCTTTCATGTTAAAGACACTCAGCAAAATAGGGTTAGAAGGAACCTTCCTCAAGATAGTTACAGCTATATATGAAAAGCCTACAGCCAACATTATACTTAATGGCGAGAAACTAGAAGCATTCCCACTAAGGTCAGGAACTAGGCAAGGCTGTCCACTCTCTCCACTCTTATTCAATATAACCTTAGAAGTGCTAGCAATAGCAATCCGACAAGAGAAGGGAATCAAAGGAATTCAAGTAGGGAAAGATGAACACAAGCTAGCTCTATTTGCCGACGATATGATGATATACATCAAAAACCCTAAAGAGTCCACAGTAAAACTCCTAGAAACAATCAACCAATACAGCAAAGTGGCTGGATACAAAGTCAATACACAAAAGACAGTAGCGTTTCTATATACAAACAATGAAGTTGAGGAGAGAGATTAAAAATACAATCCCATTTAAGATAGTATCAAAAAATATCAAGTATCTAGGAATAAACCTTACAAGAGAAGTGAAAGACCTTTACCAGGGAAACTTCAAAACACTTCAGAAAGAAATTGAAGAAGATCTAAAGAAATGGAAGAACATCCCATGCTCATGGATAGGTAGAATTAACATAGTCAAAATGACTATCTTACCCAAACTTCTATATAGATTTAATGCAATCCCTATCCAAATTCAGACACAATTCTTTAAAGAAATAGAACAATCAATCACAAAATTCATCTGGAACCACAAAAGATCCAGGATAGCCAAACACATACTGAAAAACAAGAAGCTGGGAGGCATCTCCTTACCTAATTTGAAACTATACTATAAAGCCATAGTAATTAAAACAGCATGGTACTGGAACAGAGACAGGAGCTCAGACCAGTGGATCAGAACAGAATTCCCAAACATAAACCCCCAGATATACAGCCAACTAATATTTGATAAAAGAGGCAAGAATCTGAAATGGAACAAAGAAAGCCTATTCAACAAATGGTGTTGGTACAACTGGAAAACCACATGTACGAAAGTGAAAATTGACCCATACCTCACTCCTTATACAAAAGTCAACTCAAAATGGATCAAAGACCTTGAAATCAGACCTGAATCTATAAAGTTTATCGAGAATAAAATAGGCAGAACACTCGAAGACCTATATATCAAAAAGGTCTTTGAGAACGGAGCACCAATGGCAAGAACGTTAGCATCAAATATAAACAAATGGGACTACATCAAACTAAAAAGCTTCTGCATGGCAAAAGAAACCCTACTTAATGCAAGAAGACAGCTAACAGAATGGGAAAAAATCTTTTCACTTGACATATCAGATAAAGGGCTGATATCTAGAACATACAAAACACTCAGAAAGCTGAGCCCCTCAAAACCAAATAAAGCCATAGAAAAATGGGGAGATGAAATGAATAGACACTTCTCTGAGGAAGACAGAAGGATGGCCAACAAACACATGAAAACATGCTCACCTTCACTCATCATCAGGGAGATCCAAATCAAGACAACAATGAGATACCACCTTACACCAGTGAGGTTGGCTCACATCAAAAATAATGGAAACAACTTTTGTTGGCGAGGATGCGGTATGAAAGGAACTCTCATCCACTGCTGGTGGGAATGCCGCCTAGTCCAACATCTGTGGAGAAAAGTCTGGAGAGTGCTCAAAGAACTCAGAATTGATCTGCCATTTGACCCAGCAATTGCTCTACTAGGCATATACCCACAAGATGGAAGGACATTCATTCCAAAATATATATGCACCCCATTATTTATTGCAGCACTCAGTATAATAGCCAAATCTTGGAACCAACCTCGATGTCCAACAACAGATGAATGGATCATTAAGATGTGGTACATATACACAATGGAATATTACATGGCAGTCAGAAACGATACAATCACAGACTTTGCAGCAACATGGATGGACCTAGATCATGTTATGTTAAACGAAGTAAGTCAGAAGACAAAAGATAAACACAGAATGGTAGCACTATTCTGAAACACCTAGAACACATAGTTTATACACAACTAAATCCTATCAAATAACAGGGTAGAAACTCCGAACACTGTAATAGTCAGCATAGACGTGGGAGCAGTGTCCAAAATACATGAAAAAGGAACAACGCAAACTCTTGACTACACATTATACCACAAAGAAAACAGCAACAACAGAAACGGCAGCATAGAGAGAACAGGTATGTAATCAGACTTCTACAACAAAGGTCCACAATAATCCCTGAGAGTTCATATACAGGAACACAAGTATAGAACACCAAGGGAAATCACGGACTACAATGGCAACATACCATAACACTACCTTTTAATGCCTTTATCTTACTATACTTTAAATAACCTCTCAGCTTTTCTGCCCACAGGTGCCCTTGGATACAAAGGGCGGACAAACTAAGGTGGCAACTCGGGATACCACACGGGATACCATAACTTGCTTGCACTACGAGATGGCCACAAGAAAACTCTTTAACATACACTTTATCTTTAGGTAATACCTTCATTTAGGAATTGAAGCACGTGACCAGTCAGACCACTGAAGCAGTACCTGAGACGTACAGACTTAAACTACAGGCTCTATTCTTCGAACACATTCAATCAAACCAGCATTCCCTTGCTATTCTCTCCCCTCTCCTCACTACTTTTTTTTTTTTCTTTTTCTTCTTCTATTCTGCTCATTACTTTTCTCCCTTTCTCCCCCCCTTTTCTCTCTAAGGTATTTTCTCTTTTCTCTCCCTTCAAACCCTTCCCATACACCTTCCCCTTTCCCCCCTCCGGAAATCCAACTATCCCCTCACCCCTCAATCCCATCCAGATCTCCCACCATATTAAAACTCCTCTCCCCCAGTCCTTATTCTATTAGGCATCAAGATCGACCTCCTACCCAATGAACCAGTACCCAGCACCCAGGCGAGAGGACACCCAGATAAAACCACACCTCGTCTCCTGAAAGAAAAGACAGCCAACTCCCCTATGGACTCATGCTGCGAGGCCCTCCCGACCAACTCCCCCTAACGCGAACTGCTCCTTGAAACCGGGCCTAGATCCAAAAGTATCCCCAATGCAAGAACTCTTCCAAGACCCCCCTGCCGCAAATATTTACCAATCTGAAGAAGGTCAGGGGGTGGGTTAGGAAGACGCCTGGGAACCCACACACCACAAGAAAAACCCAAAAGACAATGGGAAAAACTGTACTTCCAACATAGGCATAAGACCTGTAATACACCACCTCTTTACCTGCCCTCCCCCAAATGTAAGGTAGTCTTTTGCACCACTTTGGTCCCATAAAAATTTCGCTAACTCATTTTATTTCTTTTTTTTTTTTTAATTTATTTATTTATCTTTTTTTTTTTTAAATGTTTGTCCTTCATATATATTTGTGAGCACATACAGTTTCAATCCCCCCCCCTTTTTTTTTCTTCGTTTTTTGGTAGGTGATCTGTGGCTGTTATCCCATCAGTCCACCCACGAATACACAGACATTATAATGTAGCACCACTTCCCCCTACAAAGGCACACTAAGTAAAGGGGAAATTTTACATTTAAAAAAAAAATAAAAGAGAGTTCTTATCTACTAGAGATAGGAACTCATAGTTATTTAAAATATAGGGATATCTCCTGCCTTGAAAATATGTCATGTGGAATCAAATTAGACCTCAGGTGATTAGATACCATTCATCCAGCCTTGAACCCTGGATCTCCGACATAGAAACGGCACAGCTCTCCACAACAGCTGCAGGAAACAAACTCCATCCAGGACGGCCTTAATACGACGAGACCAACAACAAGGCCCACCTCTAACATGATATCCTGACAACGGGGAAAATGCGATCATTTTGACCTTAGAGCAGATTAGCCTACCTTACCAACTAACGACAAGACAAAACCAGAAGTCTTGGCTCCCTTTGGTAGGACAAAAACCCAAGATCGGGATTTACAGATGACTGGCTGCTTGATTCACGACCAGACTGTATACATCTTGGGACCAATAAATAAGCCCTAGTTTAGGGTTTGAACTATGACCTGCACAAGAATCATGATCCCCAGCCCCAAAGATCCGGCAGAGACAATTGTAACGGAATGGGGCTTTTGGGAGCACAAAGAAAGACGCTATCCTAGGTGCCACCCTAGGCTCAGTGCAAAGACCAAGATCATCAACCACAGAAGATGGGTTAAAATGACACTGAGGTAACAGAACCTCTAGAACCACAAAGACTGACTTCATCATAAGTCCCACCTCAGGATCTGTACAGATACTGAGACCTCTAAACACAGAGCAGAAGTCTTCCACACACCAAAGGAAAAAAAAAAGAAAGAAAAAAAAAAAAAAAAAAACCACCACCGGGAAAGTAAAGGATCCTGAGCAATGTCTAGAGTTGATCCCATGACAGTATGCTCCAAGGACGGAGAAATCCCATATCTCTTAGGCCAAGTGAATTCTTTTTCGAATGACCCCAATATTTACTGTGCCAGTGCAGGAGGGAAAAAAACAAAAATACAAAAAGCACAAAACCTTGGTTATTTTTTTGATATAAATATATATAGTACCTTCATTTATTATTGTTATTATTATTTTTGATTTACCAATCTATTTTGGTCGATTTCTCTGTTTGGGTGTGATTATTGAAAGTGTAGTCCCCAATTATACTTATTTTTTTTATTTTTATTTTTTTTTATTTTTTTTTCTCTTCCTTTCTTCTCTTTCGTTATGTGCTATGCCATGTTTCTTAATTCAAGACCATGGCGTGATTTTTGTTTGTCTGTTTTTGTTTTATTTTTTTTTCTACTTGTTTGTTTGTTTGTTTTGTCTGCTCTGTGTGGTGCTTATCGAAATAGCTGGAGCCCTCACTGGATATTTGACACTTCTTTTGGTACTAGTGGAGTGTTTCACCTACTTTTTCTCCATCTCCCAGAGTGATGATGAGAGCCTTTAGAAGGACTCCGCCCATTTTCGGGGTATTAGACTCTTACCCCAGTTTATTGCTTTTTTCTCCTTCAAACAAAACCACGCAACTTGAACTAGCTAGTCCTGACTCCAGATAGAGGGGGAAATAAGGGAGGCATCAGGACCAAACAGGTGCAAGACTACTAAGTAGTGGGTTAGATACAGAGGGGACCACATATTCTAGCCGCCCTGGGGTGAGGGAAAAGGAAAAGGGAGGTAGGATAGAAACGGAGGCGTAGGGATGACAATTTGGCGATGGGAATCCCCCCTGATTTTATGTAAATATGTACCTAAAATATTATTGTCAACAATATGTAAGCCATTATGATCAAAATAAAAATTTATATTAAAAAAAAATTGAACTTAGACCCTCAGCTAACCTCATGAACGAAGGTAAAATCCAAATGGACTAAAGACCTCGATATCAGACCCGAAACCATAAGATATATAGAACAACACATAGGCAAAACACTCCAGGACATTGAGACTACAGGCATCTTCAAGGAGGAAACTGCACTCTCCAAGCAAGTGAAAGCAGAGATTAACAGATGGGAATATATTAAACTGAGAAGCTTCTGCTCCTCAAAGGAAATAGCGCCCAGGATACAAGAGCCACCCACTGAGTGGGAGAAACTATTCACCCAACACCCATCAGATAAGGGGCTAGTATCCAAAATATACAAGGCACTGACAGAACTTTACAAGAAAAAAACATCTAATCCCATCAAAAAATGGGAAGAAGAAATGGACAGACACTTTGACAAAGAAGAAATACAAATGGCCAAAAGACACATGAAAAAATGCTCCACATCACTTATCATCAGGGAGATGCAAATCAAAACAACTATGAGGTACCACCTCACACCATAGAGATTGGCACACATCACAAAGAATGAGAACAAGCAGTGTTGGCGGGGATGTGGAGAGAAAGGAACTCGTATCCACTGCTGGTGGGAATGCCGTCTAGTTCAACCTTTATGGAAAGCGATATGGAGATTCCTCCAAAAACTGGAAATCGAGCTCCCATACGATCCAGCTATACCACTCCTAGGAATATACCTTAGGAACACAAAAATACAATACAAAAATCCCTTCCTTACACCTATATTCATTGCAGCACTATTTACCATAGCAAGACTCTAGAAACAACCAAGATGCCCTTCAACAGACGAATGGCTAAAGAAACTGTGGTACATATACGCAATGGAATATTACGCAGCTGTCAGGAGAGATAAAGTCATGAAATTTTCCTATACATGGATGTACATGGGATCTATTATGCTGAGTGAAATAAGTCAGAGAGAGAGAGAGAAAAACGCAGAATGGTCTCACTCATCTATGGGTTTTAAGAAAAATGAAAGACATTCTTGCAATAATAATTTTCAGACACAAAAGAGAGAAGGGCTGGAAGTTACAGTTCACCTCATGATGCTCACCACAAACGGGTGAGTTTTGTTAGAGAAATAACTACATGTCGAACTATCCTAATAATGAGAATGTATGAAGGAAATAGAAAGCCTGTCTAGAGTACAGGCTGGGGTTGGGTGGGGAGGAGGAAGATCTGGGACATTGGTGATGGGAATGTTGCACTGGTGATGGGTGGTGTTCTTTACATGACTGAAACCCAAACAACACAATCATGTATGTAATCAAGGTGTTTAAATAAAAAATATATTAAAAAAAAAAGAAAGCCAAGTGGGTACCTCAGCCCCTCAGACAGGGTTATTTAGTTAACTTGCCCCAAACTCAGACTAATTTGTTTTCCAAAGCTGCAGTGTCATTATAAAACAAGAAAGCCAAGTCCTGATCTTTCATTACGTTCCTAGAATTTTCTGAGGAAGATGGTTCCCTGGAACATGGGCACTATGGGTGAGAGTTCAGCCTCAGAAAAGCATTAGCGACCTTTACTGGTACCAGTGGTATGAAAGGCCCAACACTTTAAAGGAAGAAGGAAAGAGAAAGTGTTAGACAGAATATGGTATATATGGACGGAAAAGGACTTTTTCCACCAAAACAACCAGAAGCTCAGAGTTGAAAGGGCCACCTTGTAACTGAAAATTCAATGTTGTCTATTTCCATCTATTAAGGTGAGACTCTTTTTTTTTGTTTTGTTTTGTTTTTGTTTTTTTGGGCCACACCCGGTAACGCTCAGGGGTTACTCCTGGCTATGTGCTCAGAAGTTGCTCCTGGCTTGGGGGACCATATGGGGCACCGGGGGATCGAACCGTGGTCCATCAAGGCTAGCGCAGGCAAGGCAGGCACCTTACCTTTAGCGCCACTGCCCGGCCCCCTTAAAGTGAATTCTTTTTTTTTTTTTTTTTTTTTGGTGGTTTTTGGGTCACACCCGGCAGTGCTCAGGGATTATTCCTGGCTCCAGGCTCAGAAATTGTTCCTGGCAGGCACGGGGGACCATATGGGACGCCGGGATTCGAACCGATGACCTGCATGAAAGGCAAACGCCTTACCTCCATGCTATCTCTCCAGCCAAGGTGAGACTCTTTAGACACGCATTTTGTAAGGTGACATTACCTTTACACACCTAATTTTTTCTAAATTATTTTTTTTGTTTGTTTTGTTTTGTTTTTGGGCCACACCCAGTAATGCTCAGGGGTTACTCCTGGCTATGTGCTCAGAAGTTGCTCCTGGCTTGGGGTACCATATGGGACACCGGGGGATCGAACCGCGGTCCGTCCAAGGCTAGGCTAGCACAGGCAAGGCAGGCACCTTACCTTTAGCGCCACCGCCCGGCCCCTTTTCTAAATTATTGAGGAAGCATTGTATACAATATTCTGTCTCCTTCTGAAATCATTGCCTGCCGAGGGAATCAAGTAAGAACACCCCTCTTCTTGGCTTCAGCCACAGGTCAAAGCTAGTTTTACTCATTTGTCACCAGAGAATCTTCCAAAGACAATAAGACTTTCAACTTCCTTTCTGATATCTGTGCCTAAACCCACTACATTTGAATGAGAATAAGAATCTCAGTTGAGGGGCCCGCGAGGTGGCGCTAGAGGCAAGGTGCCTGCCTTGTAAGCGCTAGCCAAGGAAAGGACCACGGTTCGATCCCCCGGTGTCCCATATGGTCCGCCCAAGCCAGGGGCAATTTCTGAGCGTGTAGCCAGAAATAACCCCTGAGCATCAAACGGGTGTGACCCGAAAAACCAAAAAAAAAAAAAAAAAAAAAAAGAATCTCAGTTGAAAACCATGGCTATTCCTCTGTAGTGAGTGATACTCTTTCTTTTGTGTTCCTTTCTCTGCCTCATCTACAGTGAGACAACATAACTTCTAAGACAGCAGAAGTTTCTTCAGGCCTCAATGCCCTTACTATTTCTTGGGTAGTCTTCATGTCCACAGGGTCTGGCAAATTGAGGGTGATAATACACTCAGTGACTGAAAGACATCATTGGAAATAGGTTAGTAGGATCAAATGATTCCTACACAATTGTGTCTGAGCCACAAAAATGGCAATTTGAACAGAGAATGTAAGCTTAGGCTTATTAGATCAAGATTGCAGGATCCAAACTTCCAACACTATCTGTGCCAGAGTTATAGCACAGTAGGCAAGGTATTTGCTTTGCATGCAGCTGACGCAGGTTAGATCCCCAATATCCCACATGGTCTCCTGAGTCTGCCATGAGTAATTTCTGAGTGCAGAAACAGGAGTAACCCTTGTGCATCCCTGGGTGTGGTCCCAAAACAAAAACAAACTTCCAGTACTATCACAGTTGGTTGATATTATAGATTCCCCTCCCCTCCTGTAGATACTAGAAGTCTAACCTCCCAATACCTCAGTAAGACTGAATACAGAGATTGGGTCTTTATAGAGGAGATCAAAGTTTAAATAAGGTGACTGGGATAGCTCCTAAGATTAGGTGGCTATTTTCACAATGGGGTAATTTGGGCATTGAGTCAGACACAAATAAAAAACAAAGTAGAAACCCTGGTTGAAGATGTTCAGCAGCTGGTTCTCCCTACCAGCCTTAAAAAAGAAAGAACTGGGCCGGAGAGATAGCACAGCGGTGTTTGCCTTGCAAGCAGCCGATCCAAAACCTAAGGTGGTTGGTTCGAATCCTGGCATCCCATATGGTCCCCCATGCCTGCCAGGAGCTATTTCTGAGCTCCTGGATAGCCAGGAGTAACCCCTGAGCACTGCCGAGTGTGGCCCCAAAACAAAACAAAACAAAAACAAAAACAAAAAAAAAGAAAAGAACCAACCAACTCCACTAACACCTTCATCTTTGAACTTGTAGACTCCAACGCAATCCAACTAAACTATTCTAATAAATAAAGCTCCTGTGCTGATCTATTTTCTCTTTGCTGCCCAAGAGAAAAACAGTATCAATGGTCTTACAAATGGACTTTTTTCCCTCAGCCTCAATTTTCTGACATCAAATGTGGATAATAAAACACCTACCCTCTAAGGTTGCTGTGAGTCTACCTAAGTTTAACCTTTTAGAACAGTGTCTTGTACAGTGTGTTTCAATAAATATTAGCTCAGTGTAGTCTTAGATTTGGGATAGCTTATTAATGACTGATGGAACCCCACAGAAGCTCAGATTATCTTCAAGGAACATGGTAGTAACACTCTAGGGTAGTTGAGAAAGCTGAGATGTTTAGGATTCTCCTGTCCTTCCAAAACCATGAAAGAAGGAAGTAGACACATGGAAATGGTCTGCAGTTTTCCAGAGAAGCAAATTCATAAAGAGGAAGTAAGGCAGACACCTACAATCTTCTCACCTGCATGAGGCATCCTTAGGCCCCAAGGTGGATGGGTCACACTGTGTAGAAAATATGTGATTTAGCATAATTATATGGGGCTGTTTTTTATCTTTTAGTCACATAAAACTCATACATGATTTTTTATGCAAAAGATGTCAAAGCTGGCATGATAACATCTTTTTATTTTGTAAAGTTTCTGTACAAAGTAAGTCTGTTGAATGAATAATACAATCGGAACTATTAGATGCCATTCTTGAGAGTCAACCAAAAAATGTCTTCCCAGACAAGAAGCATCTTAGAAAATCTATAGCCTACTAATTAACAGAGCCTTCTACTGAACAATTCCAGGAAACACCCTCCAGAAAACAATTCCTAACCCTAAAACACCAAAACATTAATGATGCCCATGGGTTGTATGGCACAAGAATCCAGACAACTATCCTTCTTATTTTATTTTATTTCATTATTTTATTTTTGTGGCATTAGGGATGAAACTGGGGCCTTATGTGTGGAGGGTACATGCTATACAGTCCTCCCCAGTCAGCAATCCCATCTTTAAAATGAAGTCTGCCTTATTTCATTAGAGCACATTCACCCACCAAAGAAAGAAATTTCTTCCCCTAAAGTGGTATGGTTTATTCATAAAAATTCATGACTTAACCATGAACCAAGTTTCTATGATAAAGAAAAGCTAAGGTCTAATCATAAAATATATATTTTTTTATATATAACTAGGAAACAAAAACTTAACTGTCTTACACAACTTCCTGGGTAGAGCTTTCTAGTGATAGCTATCACAAACTTACAAAATTATATAAATATATATATATAAGTATATAAATATATACATAAATTATATTCAAAGATGTTTTCTTATCATAAAGAAAAATTATTTGGGGACCAGAGAGATAAGGTAACAGATAAGATGCTGCATTGCCTACAGCCAACCTGGATTCAATTCCCTGAATCAATTCCCTAAACTCTGAGCACAAAGTCAATAGTAAGTCCTGAACACTAAAAGGTGTGCACTCCCCACCAGCAAAAAAAATCCTCTGTTCCTGAAAATTCAGTTTCCATAGAGAATTTACATATACAGTTTTCACATCTCAGAATCTTCAGGTACATGTTTAATTTGAAACCACAAACGAAATAGTCCCTATTCAATCAGTTTCCCACACTTCTGCCATAGCCTTAATTGAAGGCCACTGAGATTTTTTAATGAGTAGTTATCATGATATCTTAAAGGATGATCTGTATTTATATAAAATTTAGGGTCCCCTGGCAATCTGCAGGGGATTCACCTGCAAAAGAAATCATTCTGGAATGCATTTAGAGCACCAACTGCACTGACAACTACCATGACAATAAGAGTGAAAGAGAAGCATAATGCCTCTCCCAGAGGCAGGCAGGATATGTGTAGCAGGGCGTGGAGGGGTGGGAGGAGATGGGGAACATTGATGGTAGGAAAATTGCACTGGTGAAAGGTGATGTACATTTTATGACTGAAACCCAACTATGAATATTTCTGTGACCACAGTGCTAAATAAAGAAATTTTTTTAAAAATTTTTTTAATTTTTTAATTTGTTTTTGTTTTCTGGGGTCACACCCAGTGACACTCAGGGGTTACTCCTTATTCTGCACTCAGAAATCACTCAGAAAGTCTCAGGGGACCTTATGGGATGTCGGGATAGAACCCAAGTTCACATGCAAAGGAAACACTCTACCAAAGTGCTACGACTCTGGCCCTAAAATTTATTTTTAATTTAAAAAAAGAAATCATTGTGGTTGTTGTTTTTCACATTTGCCAACGCTACCATTTTTAGATTCTACTTCCCAAACATCAGACATTTGAATTTTACAAGTTTCAAAAAAGTTACAACATGTGACCCACAGAAGGAGCTCAATGGGCTGGAGCACATGCTTCAAACATGATCCTCTGAGCACAGCCAGGAGCAACCCCCGGATACAGAAGAAACCCCTGAGTACTATGGAAGGTGATCCCCAAATCAAATCAATCCATTGAAAAGCAAAGATCTGGCAAGCTCTGAGAATACATACTAAGTGAAAATTCATAATGATTTACAGAGCAGAACTAGACCTTTCCTTTTCTTGTCTTCACATCACCCAAAGCAAGCACCAGCTATCCCAAATGTTGCCTGACACAGCAGCGGGGAAGGCGGACTATGGCTTGCTTCATCCTACAAGTGAGACAAGCACTCATGTTCTACCTATCAGCAGCACAGAAGAGTGAAAACATTTTTGGGGGGATCAGAGCCTCTCAAGAGGTGCTCAAGGATGATGTGGGAGGCCCCCCTTAGAACTCTAATCCAACTGGATGGTGCTTCACTACTTGGGTCAAAAGAGGCAGTGCTGCTTGGGACTGGCTGTGCCAGAACTTAACCCAGGTCATACTGGGGCTGTATCAGTGATGCTCAGGGCACTTCCAAGGCCATTCTCAGCAGTGCTGGAAAGAAGGGGTAATGAGGTACCAGGGATCCAACAGGGTTCAGATCCACGCAAGGCATATGCTCACCCCTGTCCTATCTCCCACGTTCCAGAGTGAACACTTTCAATGTGTTGCTTCAGATGACTTCATCCATAGTGAAGAACAGCAGATGAGGAAGACTTCTATAGGAACTAGGCAGGGGACAGAATAACATGTCTATAATCTGAATATACTCTAATCCAGTCAAATTTCCTTATCTGCCTCAAGGATGTCCAAATTAAGGCTCTAAGTATGTCCCAAGTATTGGACATTCTGCCCAGAAGGATCCAAGAGTTAAGGGGGTCACACTATCCTTGCACTGAACTACTGTGTGGATGAAAGTGCAGCTGTAGGGGAAGCAAGTGTGAATTCTGTCAACACTTGTTCAAAATTACTCTCACATCTGTAAAGGAAATAGGCATACAATATAAAAGTTGTTTTCAAGGTTTGGAGTGATAGCAGAGCAGATAGGGCATTTGCCTTTCATATATACAGCTGACCTTGGCTCAATACCTGGCATCCCTATGGTCCCTCTAGCCTATCAGAAGTAATTTCTGAGTGCAGAGACAGAACCGTAAGCACTGCTGGGTGTGGCCCCCAAACAAACAAACAAAAATAAGTTGTTTTAAGACAGAGATATGGTATCAGAAGTAAGGCCTTGCATGCGACCAACCCTGGCTCAATTCCTAGTACTACACAGGGTCCCCCAGCACCACAAGGAGTAATCCCTGAGCTGAGAGCCAGGAGGAAGCCCTGAGCAATGCCATATGTGGTTCATCTTTCTATCCTGAAAAAGAGTTGTTTTCAAAAATTCCGTCCATATAGAAAGATGATAAAACAGTTTAAGTTCCAGTACATCAGACACTTACAAAACTGCTCATTAAAAACCTTCTTTTGCATATGGACCTCCAAAAACAGGAATGGAGGTCCCACATGGATTATTCTTTGTGATTCTAACAGGTGATTAAGTGGGACATTCCCAGTATTTAATAGTCTTCAGATTCAAAATTTTATTTTCAAATAATAAGGTATTAAAATAGTAAATATTTTCACCTTCTAGAGTTTTCACATTGTCAATGGAGAGCATTTTTCAGGACTTCCCTCCCTCTGGAGAAATCCAAATCATGTTTTCTCTCTCTCTCTCTCTGTCTCTCTCTCTCTCTGTCTCTCTCTCTCTCTCTCTGTCTCTCTCTCTCTCTTTCTTTCTCTCTCCCTTTCCCTCCACTTCCCCCTTCCTCTCTCAATCCAAATCATGTCCTCTCTCTCTCCTCTCTCTCCCCTCTCCCTGCCTCACATTCCTCTAAATTTCTTTGAATAAGAGTGACTTTGCCATGTATATCAAGTAGATTCATATTCTTTTCAATTTGATTTTTTCCTTAAGAGGAAAAAAAAGAACTTTTCAAGCAATATTGAACAGTAACACTTTATATGTTATCAATTAGGACATGTTGCATATTATATCCACTATGCTAACAGAGCTCAGACTCTGAGACACTGAACTAACTAGGTGTGAATTCTGGGTATCCCACAGGAAAATGGGCTTAAAAATATGAAAAGTGAGGGCCAGCTGAGAGAACAGCAGTTAGGGCAATGACTAACATGTACCCAATGCAGCTTTGATTCCCAGCACCAAATCTGGAGGTTCCCAAAATCACCGGGGTAGCCTGAAGAAACTCCAACATCCAACAAATGTGATGCCCAAATAGCATCACATTTGAAGGCCCTTGCACCGAATCCTGGCCCAGTTGGCTGAGTTCAGCAATGGGGCTCGAAGGCCTCAGAAGCCACATTTGGGAGGCCTCAACAAATCTCCAAACAAATCCACAGCGAGTGTCATAAGCTTCTGTTGTTCTGCAATGATTCATTAACAGCCTTTCAGTAGCAAAAAATAAACTGAACCAACAGCAGTTGTATATTATGATCTCCATGGTTGAATAACAAATTATGCTTGATCTCTCTCACTTCTCTCTCTCACTCTATCTCTTTCTCACTCTTTCTCTCTCTCTTTCTTTTGACATTGCCAAGGGTCCAACCCAGGATCTCACACCTGCAAGGTAAGCCCTAGCATGAGGTTGTACCCTCAACCATTCAGTGCACCCTTTTACTGTTCATTCCATTTGGATCCAGATAAAAGATGTTTCTAAACCAAACTGACCATCTGGAAGTCTAATTAATGTGTTATATTTTCTGGGGCCAAAGCAATAGTACAGCAGAAAGGACATTTGCCTAACATTCTGCTGACCAGAATTCAATTCCCAGCATCCCTTCTGGTCCCCTGAACCCCGGAGTAATTTCTGAGCACAGAGCTAGGAGTAACCCCAGAGCGCTGACAGATGTGACCCCAAAACAAACAAACAAACAAACAAAAAAGTGCTATATCTGACTTACATGTCACTGACATACATGTAGCAGAATGTGAATATCACCACCTCACCCTACACAGCTCAGGAACTTAAGGAAATCTAGAGATTTTGCATCCAATGAATTCCTGAGACTCTTAAAAAATTGGAAGTTTTTGGCAACTTTTCTTGGATCCTCCAGTCTAGAGGAAGGTCAAGAAGTGGGAAGCTGGGGGCTGGAGTGGTGGCACAAGTGGTAGGGCATCTGCCTTGCACATGCTAACCTAGAACGGACCTCAGTTGGATCCTCCAGTGTCCCATATGGTCCCCCAAGCTTGGAGCGATTTCTGAGCTCATAGCCAGGAGTAACCCCTGAGCATCACTGGGTGTGGCCCTAAAACTAAAAAAGTAGAAAGCTTCTGAAAAATACACGTTATTCTGCTTCTTCTTACCATCACTAGAAACACCCTGGGAAGCATCTGGGCATTGTAGTTATTTTTTCAGTTTGTTTTTGGTTTTTAGCTTTTCACTCAGGAATCCCTCCTGGTGATGCACAGGGAACAGTATGGGATGCCAGGAATTGTACCCAGGTGGGTTACGTGCAAGCCCAGCGCCTCACCCACTGTATTATGTCTCCAGCCCTTCATCTGGGCTTTTTCTTTCTTTTCATATCCAAGACAACAAAAAAACACTTGTTTTATATCTTCTTTTAAAATTAGATCTTTGGGGCCAGAGCAACAGCACCACTGGGAGGACATGTCCATTGCACGCAGCTGAACCTGGGTTGAATGCCCAGCATCCCATCTGGTCCTCCGAGTCAGCCAGGAGTAATTTCTGAGTGCAGAGCCAGGAGTAACACCTGAGTATTGCCGGGCATGTCCCCAAAACAAAACAAAAAAATAACGGTATCTTCACAGTCTTAACCAAACACCCCTTCCTCCAACCTTTCTCACACATGTCAGCTATATTTATTTTGAACATTTTCACCCTAGAGAGCTTCTGGGACGAACATGTTCCCTGTTCTCTAATGCTTCCCTGCTGATCACAAGGTTTAACTATTTAGTTAAAAAAGACAGAGCTGCAAAGGTTGACAGGCTTCTCGACACCAGATTTCTCCATGGACCACCAGATTTCTTTTTTTCCTTTGGTCCCAACACACAAGCATGGCAGCTGAGGAGGGCTGAGCTTTGCAGGAACCGGGGTACCTTGCCATTTAATAGAACAAAGGAACACTGCTGGACAGTGTGAACCAAGAATTTCTGCCTCCCTGATTCTAGGAACTCAGAGAAGGGAGCACGCATCTCAGGGACCCCGAATCCCTGGCCAGCCACTATCTGCCATCCTATTACCTGGGAAACACGTGGTCAGGTGCTCCGTGAGTGCTTCGTGGGTCACAGGCTTTCTTGCCGAGTTCATGGCTGAGATGGCCAAGCAGAGGATTTCCCCAAGTGGAATAAACTGAGATTGGCTGATAGGAGACATGCTGATGGGTGAGACATCACCTACAGAAAGACAAAGCCCAGGTCAGTAGCTTGTCCGCAAGATCCCACTGTCTGTCAGACCCTCCTGCCCTCCCCCATCCCACAGACAAACCATGGCCCTTCTACTCCTCCACTCCCGCCTTATGAATACAATCAACCCTGGAACCCACAGCCAAGGACACTTGGGGCGGGGTGAATAACTCCCAAAGAACAGAGTCAACACCAGTCACCTCCACCAGTCCCACTGGCCTGGAAAAGTAGATAAACCAGTGGATAGACCACAGAGAGGTGTTGAGAGACGAGCTGAGTCTCTACTAACTCCCAGCGGAGTTTCATAACATTTAATAACAGCCGCCCATGTCGCATACAGGCCTGCCTAGGGACCCAGGGACTCAGTCATTCAAATGTGTCAAGTGATTTTTGTGCATGGCAGGGGGGGGGGGGTGTCATGTCTGGAGACAGAGAATTCTCTTCCTGCCATGAAAGCAGGGTGACTGGCAAGTGCCAATGCCCCTCTAGAAGCCTCCAGCCCTGGGCCCGGAGAGATAGCACAGTGGTGTTTGCCTTGCAAGCAAAGGTGTTTGGTTCGGGGGCTATTTCTGAGCAGATAGCCAGGAGTAACCCCTGAGCACTGCCGGGTGTGACCCAAAAAACAAAAAACAAAAAACAAAAAAAGAAGCCTCCAGCCCAGAAGAGGTGGAGGTCTAGTGCCCTGGGGTTGAAGGTGAGATTAACAGCAGGAAGTGAAAGAAGGCTGCTAGGAAGCAGAGCTGGGGGGCTTCTAGGGGTTGAGAGTCTGGGAGGGGCATCTAGGTAAGAGTTTCTATACCTACTAGCAGGTATTAGTGGGGAAAGTTGTGGGGGGAGTAGCAGAGAAGGAGACCAGCTACATTGGGAAGAGTCAATTGTCCGTGGCCTTCATCCTAAAGGGGTGATGAACTGTAGAGGTAAGGAAAGAAAGAGAAGAATCCCAGCAGGCTTCAGAAAGATGGCAGGAGGCCATGGGAATGAAGCAGCCAAGTCAGTGAAAGAAGGCCTATGGTCCCTGTTTCTCATAGGTTTACACTGGCAGCAGAGAAGCCAGACTATGAGGGGGGTGAGAAGGTACCTACTAGGAGGGCTATGGGAGAACAGCCAGGAGCCCCACAATGTCTGTCTCCCTGTCTGTGGTGATGGTCCAGCATGTGAAAGATGTTGAGAATTCCATGGAGAGATTCCCAGGGCAGGGGTACCCTCCACTGGGTTCTGTCAGGCTCTTCCTAAGAGAAGGTGGAAATCACAGCAGAGCCAACTCTAGGGGTGTTTCTAACTGGATTTGCCTACAGATCCTCATCCCATGCCAGAAACCAGAGGTACAGACTGAGGCACTCATCATTCCTCCGTGATGGTGTCAGGCATGGCTGCCTCCTCACTTCCAGGTCTACCTCTCACTACACAGAGTCCAGAAACTTTCTGAGAAAAAAACAGTTTCAGGATTGAAGGGTGAGGAAAGGTTTGGGGGATAAAATCAGGTTAATGGGGTTGAAGAGTGAAAAGCCCAGATGTGAGGGAGTGTTTTCTCACATGGACACCAAAAAAGCAGTAAGATCTTATGGTCAAGCCCAGCTCAGTTCAGCACTCCCCCTTCCCATCTCTCCCGCATCACTGGGGTTCCCATCAGCCTTCTGGTGGATCCATTCTCTAAAAGATGGATATGAGAAGAGAGATTTTCCTGGAGACCATGAGGTATGGATGCCTCATGCAAAACTGGAGAAGGCCAGTAGATAAAATGGATAGAAAAAAATCGAAGAGATTAAACCTACAAGTCATACTTGCTGGGTTCTGGGACTATAAAAAGGATCAAGCAAAGCTCTCTGGGATATTCTGGAGGACCAGAAGGGTCCAGAATTGGGTAAATGTTCAAGCAGGGAAGTCCGAGTTGTAATTGGCGATATGAGTTTTATCTGCTGGCTGGTGAAAGTCTGTTCAGCTCTTGGGGACTCAGTGAGGACAGAATGATGTGACTGAGATCCCCAAGTCTGCTACAGCCTTCAACTGTCTCTTCAAAATCTTTGATAAAACCAAACTGGTTGTAACCTTTTTTTCTGTTTTCATTTTGTGGCCACACCCCACTGTGCTTGAGGGTTATTCCAGGATCAAGGGCCAGGGGCCACTCCCAAAAGTGTTTGTAGGACCCTGAGAGTCAAGTGATCTACCTCTCAACCATATTCCAGTCCCCTTTTATTGACATTGAAGCCATACCAAGTGGTCCTCAAAGGTTATTCCTGTCTTAGTACTCAGAGGTCACTCCCAATGATGCTCTAGGAACCATGCAGTGCCAGAAATTCAATTCCGATCTCCTGCACACAAAGCTGAAGAGAAGCTCCAATACACTGAGCTTTCTCTTTCATCCATAAATGTCCCCTCTTTTGTTTCTGCAGTATTTGGGATCAAATCCAGGGCTGCCCACATTCAGTGCAAATGCTCTGATGCTAAGTGATACCGCCAATTCAGTCATATCCTTAATCCCAACAAAATTTTTTACTTTAAAGCCTTATATGTGGTGATGATGTGGTCAACGGGGGAAGAAGCAATAGAGATATGAGTTTGGAAGAGAATGATCCACTCTTCCCTCTCCCTTATAGACTAAAGTCCCTCTAATCTTGTCTTTCATTCTTCTCCCTCCTGGTCCACCTTCATTCACCGGGAGAGAACAGTTTCCAGATGAGTGTGTAACTCAGTCAAATAGGCCTTCAAATCACTTGGAATGACTTTACAAAGGCAAAAAATAAATGCAGGTTCTAGCACCTTTGCACTTATGGAGCACTTAGGAGGTCAATGCCTAAAATTTTTCTCTCTTATTGAGGGACTTCTAGAAGACTAAGAAGAAACTATCATCTAAAAGTGAATTTTTGAAACTGCAGGGCTGGCTCCTTTCTCATTTTTTGCACAGGTTACAAGAGATATCCTGAGTTCGCAATAGAAAAAAATGACTCAGCAAAATGTACTACTTTAGGTCACACTTGCACGTCTGGATGCTTTTAGTTGAAATTATGTGTCTGGTTTAACTGCCATCTTCCAAGTTAATTTTCTTTGCATTCAAGGCAGCCAACTTTGAGAGGCGGCAGGCTTTAAGTATGTCTGAATTGCAGTTGCTTGGGGGGAAAGCTTTTGTTTAGCTATAATAAGGAATGTGGGTAATAACTTTTAACTCAGGGCACAGAATGAAATGTTATTTGGAGACCCTAAGTGACTATCACCCTGTCAGTAGATTTTTATACTAACAGAGAGAAATCATTGCCCAACCCCTTCCCCTCTCCACCTCCATTCAAATGCTTCCTGAATCTTTTCCTTCCAACCCTTATCTAATATATCCCCTGACTATGAGCAACCACAACCTCTCATCTGGCCCTAGGTGCTGACTCTGGGCTTTTCCTCCTGGTCACACAATCCCTGATCCATAGAACCTCCAGTTTTTGTTCTTCTTGTTATTTTCAGAAAAACATAAATCACACCTCCTCCTTGTATCCTGGTCTGCCAGAGCTGCCTATCATACATACCTTGCAGGAAATCAGAACTCCTGGCCAGGCCTCCAAAGCCATCTCACTTTCCCACCCCATCTGCTTTTAGAACAAGGCCCAACACCCACCCTATTGATGTCACTCGGAGCTTCTGCCTTTGTTCAGTCTTCACAGTACAGTTGGCTACAGCCCCGGCAAAACTGCCTTCCTCATCCCCTTTAGGTATAAATTGAATGGCTGTCCTATCCTCTCCACATATGCAGAGGTGCTTGGATGTCCCAGCTCATTGTAGATATGATCCCCCTGGGTTCCCTAACAGGAGAAAACATTCTTTCTACACCCCACTAACTCACCCAGATCAGCTCTCACACCAGATGCCCATATTATATATATATATATATATATATATATATATATATATACTATATATTATATATATATAATTATGCCCATAATATATATATTATATATCTGAATGTATGAATATTACATCATGATCCAAGGAATTTCTTGGAGGTGCCTTAGAAGACTGGAATTGTAGTCATAATTTTTTCCTAAATAATTGCAAAAAAAAGTCAATCATGCAATTTCTTTTTTTGTTTGTTTGTTTTGTTTATTTGTTTTTTGGGGTTTTTTGGTTTTGGGGCCACACCCGGTGACGCTCAGAGGTTACTCCTAGCTATGTGCTCAGAAGTCGCTCCTGGTTTGGGGGACCATATGGGACGCCGGGGGATCGAACAGCGGCCTGTCCTAGGCTAGCACTGGCAAGACAGACACCTTACCTCTAGTGCCACCGCGCCGGCCCCCAATCATGCAATTTCTAAGTCTCCCACATCATAGCAGTTCCCATTGAAAAATAAGAATATTTTAAGTGAGGCTTAAGATGTGTACTTAAGATCATTATTAAAGGAATCAAAGTCAGTAGCATTCAATACAACAGAACATGGACTTCTAGTTTGCCAACAATTTCTATGGCTTTTATTTGAGACTTTCTAAATAAGCAAACTAGTCATTCTTAATATAAATTATTTCAACAACTGACCCACATTTATGGTCAAAGATAAAAACCAAGAAAATATAAATGCTGCTAAAATATTCTTAGTCTGTAATCTAATGAAACTATCACATTTTGCATAAAGTATGAGTTGCAACTTGTCTAACTTACAGGGCATATTTTTCTAGACGCATTCTTAAAGACAACTCATGAAAACCCTTGTAGCTAGGTGTGGGCTAACAAACAGCTAAAGTGCTATAATTCTGTCCTTGGATTCTAAAAGGAAGGGGTAAATAGGTTTTCTTTCAGCATACTTTCTTATAAACATCTATTCAAGTGATTCCTCAGGGAACATGCGTCAAATCCATGAGGATTCTGACAGAATCAAGCTCAGTGCCCCAGACAGAGTAAGCTCAGAATAAGGTTCTAAGTGAATACAATACATTGACTAAAAGACACGAACATATTGCCAGTATAGTCAACTTCTCTGCTTTGAAGGGCAAGTAACATTGGGCTAAAGTACTTCTGAGCACATTCATACACTATTCTCACTTTAGGGCCATGTCTGCTGAGAATAATGCTCATTTTACTGGGTGCTGATGGGTGTCAAGAATGGAGATGCTAGTCTGAAGTGGGAAATAAATGCAGAACACTCATTTGTGGAATATTTTAATAAAAGTATGATAATAAAATCCAAAGACAACAGAAATGAGGGCCGGGAAGACTAGTCCATTGTAGGAAGTATGCCTCAAAGAAGGGGGCATGTTTCTCTATGACATTCAGAGTTGGAAATGATCACTCTGGACAAGAACTGGATGTTGAAAGGAGGGAAACTAATATATACGATATCCTTTTAATAACCATATTGCAAACCTCAGTGCCTAAAAGAAAGGAAGGTAGGGAAAGAGAGAGAAAGAGAGAGAGAAAGAAGAAAAATATCTGCCATGGAGGTGCAGAGAAGGGAAACCAGGGGTGCTGGTGGCAAGAGGGGATGTTGGTGGCAAGAAATGTGCACTGCAGGAAGGGGTGGGTTTTGGAACATTGTATGACTAGATTCCATCCTAAACAATTTTAGGTCTCATAGTGATTCAATTAAAAAATTCACTAATTTAAAAAAAAAAGAAAAAGAAGAAATGCAAAGGAAGTAGCAGGCTGATGGTGAACCTGGGATAGAAAGATGAAGCAATTTGGTAGTGGGAGAGAAAAAAGGAAGAAACCACCCCTTGGTTGACCAGAGGCTCTAAATTTCTAGCAACTGACTGAGAGCTATACAGAGAAATCACAAGACAAAATGTGTTAGAGCACCCCTCTTGTAGAAAGAATCACCTATAACTATATCTAAACCTTCATCCAGGTGATTCTAAATATGAAGATCTAGAACAAGAGGTGAAATGAGGCACACAGGCTGAGTTTCTCTTTTACTGCTCTCTTGTTACATTCCAATCCACCCTAGAGATTACTTCATCTTGCATGTGTGTTGTTGGGTTGCTTTTTTTTTTTTTAATTCTTAAAACCTCTTTATCTTCACTCCCATCCATCTTGTGCAAGTTACTTGAGTTGGAATTAGTTCAAAAACGTTGTTCTCAAATAATTACTCCTTTTAAGAAAAATAGTTGAGTGCTTATTATTACTCAATGTCATTAGGCCCTTGAATTTCGAAATTGTTTCCATCTTGAATCTATTTTGCCCCAGTCCCCGCTAAAAGTCCTACAATAAAGCATTGTCCTTTATGACTGCCATTTTACTTTCTTTAAGTCACGGTTTATATTCTCTGAGGGGAATCACACAGTCCCTAAAACATGACTTTACAGTCATCACTTCCCAGATGCTCTCATAGCTTTCCCAAAGATACCTACTAGAAAAGCCAACATAAATCTCTTGCCTTTCATGTTAATGCACCCATCTTCACATAACTGTTTAAGAAAAGGAAAGCCATAATTTCCTTTGGCACAACCCCATAATAAACGATGCTCCTGAAAGTGCCCTAAAATCCAACTTTCATCTTAGCCTTCTTTATATAAGCTAGTCCCTCACCTGCTTCAGCGCCAAACACTACAGTCTGTTTGAATTGCCCTGTTTTCCTGTTTATTTTTAAATATTTTTTTCATTGTTAATGTCTAATCTTCACTCGGAGTTGAAGAATTGCCTTGGAGCCTGATGAAGTCCAGGAGGCCAAAACAACCTACTTAGGAAGTAGATTCTGAGACTGGGCTCATTTATAACTGAGAAATTTCCAATATAAAAAGGCATCCAGGAGATTTCTTTCGAATAAGTGTCTTATCACCAAAGACAGTGACCCACTTTATTGTTCATTTGCAAAATGGGTGTCTGGATGAAATGGTTTCAAAGATCCTCCCAGCTTTCATAGTTTAGGATTCTATGGCAAATAGGAGAATTCTGGCATCCATGCATACCAGATTTCTCATGCCCAGCTCTGCTTCCATCTTGCTGAGGAAACTATTTCAATGTCTTGAATTTTTCAAATCAGCTTGAATTTCTAAAAGCATAGCAAAATTGATCAGCAATTTTATTTTTCCTCTGACAATTAAGGCCTTGTCATTTCATTAGATTAAAAGTCCTTCCTCAGCTTTGCTACTCGGGATATTTTTTTTTTGTCCTCTGTACTACCAAAATTAGCACTGAAGTTAAAATTATAGATGCCCATAAAAAGGCCACAAGCAGCAGATATTGTGACTCATAAAAAATGGCTCAATGTGTCCATAAAATGTACAGTGGGCACAGATACAATACAAGTCAGTTCTTCCAACAACATTATTCAGAGAACAACGAGTGCGGTCAGGTGCCAAGTTCTATCCCAAATACCCCTGGGCTTGGGGAATTAGTGAACTCTCTGAGGATAACTGAATAACTTCTCATACACAGTATCAGAGGAACCTTGAGTTTGACTATTCCATTCACTTAATGTCTCCATTTTATGTAAAATGCACTGTGGTTTCTACCTTCTAACACACACACACACACACACACATACTCACACACACACACACACACACACACACACACTCACTCACTCACTCACTCACTCACTCACATATTCTCTTCCTCACTGGCACAATGCCACACATGCTAAACAGCTTTCTTTTGAAACCCACCAAGTGCCCGGGTCTGACATTCAAATGTTTGTATATAAAATCTAAAAAGAAATCTGGCATTTTCAATGAGCCCCTTTGCCCACTTACTCTGGTTTAAATGCCACCAATCTGAGAAAATTTGAGCTGAGCCTTCATCCTATTAGTCAATAAAAGAGAAGCTGACATAAGGAAGTTGGTGGACCAGGGAAAAAGCTCAGTGGTAAAGCTCTTGCCTTGCATGTGTGAAGTGCTGGGTTTGATCCTTAGTCTAGGAAACAAATCTTAAAAAAACTTTTACCAAGAATTCTATAACAAATTTTTCTTTGATTCCTATTTTGGTTCTCTGCTTTATTTCAACAGTTGGTGGGTCGCTAAAAAAAAAAGTTCAGTTCCTGAAGTTACCCCTTGGAAGCAAAAGAACATGGAATTATGACTAAGAAGCTGATGACAGTAGATTTCAAGACCAGTCATGGTAGATGAGGTCTACTTAGTAACGCCCTCTGTGTCACATAAATCTTTCTGCTTACAATTCTGACTACAATAAGAACAAAATCTAGGGTTACTGACCAACGAATTGTTTCATGGGTTTAAGCAAGAAACATATTAATCTTTCTTTAGTCATATTAACTATTACTTTCATGACTAAACTAATCAATTTCAATTTTAAAAAAAAGTCATAGGCAGATGGTCAAGCCAGAAAGAACAGAACATCAGGTGGAGAAGGACCATACTTTTGATGGGCGAGATGGGTGATGGGTGAGAACTCCCACCTTGAGTCCTGTCCTACCATCATCAGGGACGATCCCCAACTTTCTTTTATTATTGAACATTGAACACATTTCACAATCTTCTGGTACCAGCAATGCCCTATAGCTGAGAGCCTAAGGTGGACTGTAAGCCTTCAGACCAATAATGTCCTTCATGACATGGTACTTTTGCTAAAGCTTCATGTCTAAGAAGGGGTATGTGGAGACACTCTGATTATTCCACTACTAATAACAGCTTTTGCTTCACATAGCAGACCCCAAAACTTGCTGAATAAATGACAACACTGACCTATATTCAAGGCAAGACCCTGCAAAATATCACATGCCTCCCACCACTCTGGAAATATCAATCACCCTGTTTTCTAATCCTTTAACCAGGACATGCCAAGTTCAAAGCATGTACCACTGGGAATAAAAACAGGATAAAAAAGCCATCCTGGTAGACAGCCATCATCAATAAGAGTGCTTGAATTCCATGCATTCTGCAAAAGTGCCCAGGGTCCAATAGAAGAGTATGTCTTCCTTTCCTTCAGGCACCTCTCCAAAGACACAATCTACCATCCTATCTTCCTTATCTGTGTCTCATGAAGGACACAATCTAACTTCCAATCTTAGCCTGCCATGTATTGCTCTTTCCTCTCTCTTCTCTCCAGGAACCTCGGCCTCACACCTGACATAAGGAGATGCCTAGTTTCCAAGGAGCACATTATTCAACTTTCCACTAACTCAGTCTAAGAGCTCCCAGGTCAGACTCCAGATCTTTCTAAAGTAGAACAGCTGCTTCTCAACTGTGGTCTTCTCAGCTTCATGGGATTAGGTATTACCACTGTGCTGATACTATGGAAAATACAGTCATAGCAGGAGAAGACCTAATTAGAACAGTGAAAAAAAATATGTCTGTGTTGACAGTTTCCCAGATAAGACAAAATAATGCTGCATTGAAGTTACCCCAACTGGACGTTTCCCCACCTTACAACAACACTTCCAAAGTCACAGAACACAGAGAAATGCCTCCCCAGCTTATGATAACAACAACAAAAAAAAAGTTTCCAATTGAAGATGAAGTTTAGCATGACAAAAGGTAGAAAATCTGGGCATCAAAACTTTAGGATCAAAACCCAGTTCTGTGTTTTACTAAGCCTGGAGACAAATTAATGAACTTTTTATTGGGGGGTGACGCTCAGGGGTTACTCCTGGCTATGCGCTCAGAAATCGCTTCTGGCTTGGGGAACCATCTGGGACACCAGGGATCGAATTGAGATCAGTCCTGGGTCAGCTATGTGCAAGGCAAACGCATATTGATGCGCCATCACTCCCACCCCAGATAATTAAACTTTCTGAGCCTCAGTTTCCTCTTTAGCAGCATGTGTTATTTACTGCCCAGAGTCATAAAGCTGAAGTAAGCTGGTACTAACTCTGAGAAGTCATAAATAGTTAATCAACAGAATAAAAAAGTTATTCATTGAGAAAATACGTTCAATGAAGACTGTTTAGTGAGGTTTGAGTTTCTACCAATAGAAAAATCATTGGGTTATAAAAAGAAATCATGTGTGTGTGTGTGTGTGTGTGTGTGTGTGTGTGTGTGTGTGTGTGTGTGTGTGTGTGTGTGTGTGTAAAAGGAGACATGGTCTAAGGACCGTAACCTTTCTCACTCTGGTATGAAGTAATTTTTCAGATTATTTTCTTTTTCCTGCATCTTAGCTCTATCTCAGGTAGACTGAGTGAATGAGTTAATAACTGGAGGCAGCAAAGTTCAGTTACACAAAATTTGTAGATTTGGGATGGTGGCAGGTTGTTGGGAATGATCTTAGAAAAAAAAAGGGAAACATAGTCAAATGGGGAATATACATTATGTATATTTGCTTTGGAGAAATAAGGTTCTGGAAAATTGGAAACAGTATGAATAGAAAGGTCATACTGTTGAATAGATGATAGAAAGGTAGCCCGTTTCAGACTTTGGGCTTGTCCTATCTTTTACCAAAGATAGGGAAAAGGAACTGATAATGTATGTATCTTTGTACTCAAGCTCAGTGAGATCAGGAAGAATTGGAATGGGGGAGGGATCTCTGGCAAAGAAAAAGCTGATTATTTTACCAGACTTTTTTCAGAATTCAGAATTTCATGAAGGATAGCTTGTCTAATCATAGAACTTCTCTAATCAAAGAACTTGTAGTCATGGGCTGTATAATGTTCTGTCTTCATCTTTGTACTAACCCTGAACAGTGAATAGTCTCCCTGGACAGGTTGAACCACTGCTTGAGCCCACATCATCCAAGGGAATGGCCATTGTTCCTTGCGCTTCATCCATCCCTCCTGAATTTGACTGCCTGAAAACTCTGGGGGGAAAAATGTCAGGGCATCATAAGCCTCTGAGAAATAAAATGCTTCTCTTTATCACCAACTATCTATTGGGTGATTTCCATATAAGGCATGTGAATGACGGGCAAAGGTGTAAGCCTCAATCCTTCTCCTCAAAGAGTTTACTTATAATTTAGGTGGAGAAAAATAATATGAATTTGTGACAAATGGAAGCAACTGTAACACATTCAAGTGGCTGTTTAAATTATCCACCAAAGAGATATAAGAAACTGTGTGAATGATAAACAAATGAGACGTATAACCAGAATTTATTAGTACATTATTAACTCGGTATAGTCTTTGTCTACAGATCTATGGATACAATCTAATGTGTGTACACGTATATTTTCATGTGCTATTTATCTACTATCTACCTAGAGAGATTAATTTTATGAAATGGGACTAAGCAATGAACTCAATTGACGTCATCAGGGAGTGTTTTAGGTGAAAGGAAGACTGAATGGGTTTGAACATGGTAATGCCCACATGTAATGCCCACTGGTAGCTCACAATTGGCTTAATTAATACAAATTGCAATGCCCAGGTCAACTGCAGGATGAGGAGAATGGCTGAATCATAAAGTCCTAGTGTTCTTTACTCAATTTTCCATGATTGCACTTTCCCTGACCAAACATCCTCTAAAATCAACTCAACACCCTCACTGGAAATGCAAAGTTGTCTGCATCTAGGGCCATCATTGAGCATGAAGCAAAGGGAACACACTACTCTGGTGCAAGCCAATGCTAAGCTCTCCGAGATGAGAGCCAAAAGAGTAAGAAATGGTCCAGGGGTCTTTCCCATACAGCACCGACCTTCTGTTAAAACGTGCTCGTGATTCTTACAAGGCCGGTGAGGAACCTGATAAGCTCTGAAATATCTTTAATTAAAAAAAAAAGTGCTAACCTAACAATGTCTATGAAATGAGGAGGTGTAACCCTGGGCCTGCAAATAGGCCAAGACCCTAGCAATGTGCCACAAAGAGTACTTTGAAGCACCAAATTTTAGCTTAAAAAAAAAAGAAAAAAAAGAAAAAAAGAACAAAAACAAAAATAAATGATGTAAAGTTTTGGCATGAAAAGCCTGTGGATTATGGAAGAAAATAACTCAATAATCACTGGAGAGCCTTGGTGCCATTAGGGACCAGCACTGGCTTCCTGTTTAGGCATATGCAGTGGCTCCAGAACCACTTCTGGTGAATGGAACAAGGCTTGGTAGCACATGTATGAACCTCAGGGCCTTTCTTCTCGTGCAAGAGGGCAAACACACAGTAACTCAGGGGTCTGTTTTCAGGAAGGGAGAATCTCCCCACATTTCCTGAGTGCCTCCATGAGTGGATGGAAGCCAGAAGTGGTACAACCCAATGGCCCAGCTGCCATGAGATGCTTCTAGGTACCTAGTCTCTCCAATACTACCTGGGCCATCTACTGGCACCCCCTAATGGAAGGGGGAGTGATTCAACCACAAGACCCCTGTTCCCAGGGCCAGCGCACCCTTAACAAAAGGGTCACAGACATTTCATCATATTTCTTTGCACACAACAACTCTTTAAAAAAAAAGAAAAAAGAAAAACAGGGGGCGACCTACCTGACCCTTTCTGGACTGGCTCCATCCCCCAGGCAGCTTTGCCGCTAAAGCCTGGAGCATGCTAGAGAGTTGCATCCAGGTACAAAAAGGAGCCAGTAACAGAAACGGACGTCCTAGAATCTGGAATAAGAAGAAAAAGTAAACTTTGGCGACATCACCGCGGCAAGGGTGCATTTCAGATGGGCAGCTACAGGTGTGTGGACGCGACAGGCAATCTGGTACTTTACCTTGGTAGATCTACTGTCTAAAAATAAGTTCCAGAAGAACTCTCAGCTCTTCTTTACGGGGCTTGAGATACTGGAACGAGTTCAGGTCAAAAGCTGGCAAGAAAAAAGCACCTTTCAAAGGCTCTGTGCAATCAAATGTGGCGGCTCCCCACTTGGACAGGGATGAGGGTGGGGATAGAGGGGTCCTCCTTTGCATCCTTTCATCTCAGATACAGAAGGGAGCAGCAGGCTGGCTGCCCTGTGCCTGGGTCTCTCCCCCTGGAGAGCCCGACCAGCCACCTGCTCAAAGCCACCAGCCCCCTGCTGGCCTTCAGGAATCTGCAGTGTCCCTTGTCTTCCGCACGCTCGCTCGCTGCAAAGTGAACTCCCAGCAAACAGAGCAGCCACGCTGACTTCTCCCTGCCTGCCCAGAATCCTTTGTGAACAGGAATGAGTCATCATGCCAGGAAAAGCTCCAGCCTCTGTTTGTGCAGGCGCCTTTGTCAGGCGATGCCGAGGCTCTGGCTTGGAGACACCAGTGCTATGGGGTCACCTCCTCCTCTCCCTGGGGCCCCAGTCCGTCCCCTGACATGCATTATCACCAATTGGGGTTTTTAATTGTGTCTGTGTGCTTAGCTTTATTTTTTTTTTCATCATTAAGCTGGTTGTTTGTTTTATTAAGCTGGGGTGTTGTTTTATTTTTTAAGGCACATACTCAGTTGCATGAAGGAAAAACAATACCAAAAAAAAATGCACGGACATTAAAATTGATCTAGCATTTGATACTCACCGGTCTGTAATTAGAACCCTCACACATGCTCACTTGCACTCGATCTCTCAATCTCTCTGTTTCTCTCTACCTCCCTCATTCTGTCTCTCTCGAAAGCTGGCTTTTCCTGGTGAAGAAGGGGACCTCTCCTTCCTGCATGTCCCAGGGATCAAAGTTGAGCCGCAGCACACTCTCGTCACGTTCAGGGACCAAGCGAGTGTGTGCAAGCCCAGGTCGCCTGCCCACAGGTCTCCACTGGCTGCCTGCCTGCCCACCCACCTACCCCCACCTGCCCCTGCAGCCTGCATTGCCATCTGCCAAGCCAATGTGAGGAATGAGGTCACTATGTCAGGAACTCATTGATTCCCAGCAGGCGGGTGCCAGAGCGAGCACCCAAGACTCCAGGATTGTGTGTGTGTGTGTGTGTGTGTGTGTGTGTGTGTGTGTGTGTGTGTGTGTGTGTGTTGGAAACGGGTGGGGGGGGAGTCTCCCTGCTTTGATGCCAGCCTGTTCTTTAATCAGTAGGTAGAGGGGCTGAACTGCTGCATCTCGATGTTCACTACACTAAGTGTCTGCACTCATAAGCATCTCCATGCTGAGTACCACACACACACATGCACACACACACACACATGCAGGTCTCTCACACCTGCGTGAACACACATGATGGAGGACACATCTCTATTTCAGGTCCAAGAGGAAAAGGGAGATGTCCAAAGCTAGGAGAGAGGGTGTCAGTAATCAGAGATCAGAGCTGAGGGGGTGCAAGAGAGATGCCTGATTTTTTTTAAAAAGCACAAAATCAGTTGTTCTGGGGATCTACTGCCCGACTCCCACAAAAACACCAAACCCAGCTCCTCCCGGAAAAGGAATGAAAGGAACACGGGAGGAACAGAGGGTGTTTGCAGAGTGAATTCCCACAACTCCCCGGCACCAAGAAGAGAGGTTCCATTATTGCAAGACCCAAGGCTGCTGGCTCTCAGTGAGAGCAGCTCCCACTCCAGGAATTGAGGTCCTGGCTCAATTCCTCCTGGAACAGGATAGTATGGATTGATCAAGTCTCCCCTGCATCCCTGCACCCAACCCCCCAGAGCAGAAGTTCTCTCTTCTGGAAGAGCACCCCATGATCTCTGCAGTCTGGAGAGATGAAATGTAGGTACCCCCTTCTTCCCGATCGCTCACTCACCACCTACAAATGACCACTTGGCCCCTTCACTCCAAATCATATCTTCCTATGACCCATGGTTTGGGGTGTTCATTAGCATATATTCAGTCTACTTGTTTACAGGTCAAATGTAGCATTTTACCTGAACATAATCCAGTGCAATGTCCTGGGCAACTTCAGTTTCCCGACAGTATTTTTTTTTTCATTTTTGGTTTTGGGGCCACATCTGACAGTGCTCAGAAGTTGCTTCTGGCTCTGCACTCAGAAATTACTCCTGGCAGGCTCAGAGGATCCTATGGGATTCCAGGGATCAAACCTGGGTTGGCCACGTGCAAATAAAACATCCTACCCACTGTGCTATCACTCTAGTCCCATTCCCAACATTTTTCATCTCTTCTTCACTGGTGGTTTCCTCCGTGAGCTTGTTAGGTATACTGAGTCCAGAGTGAAGACAGCATGTACCTGCTGGGGAGGCCGGGGGCACCCGGGCTGGACCACCTCTATCATACCACATGGTGTAAGACTAATGTAATTGGTTTGAGGGTCCTGAACCGCCCCCCCCCCCCCGCAGCAAACATTTTTAGATCATATGCCACTAAATCAAGTATAGCTTCAGCACTTTATAAAAACCTCACTAGTTTGCCTTACAGGTTTTTTTTTCCCTTCCAATATAGTATTGTTTCTCCTTATCTCAGGAGCCATGTAGGGTCTCACATCAAGACCCAGGATAGTCTCTGGTCCTCAGCCAATGGTCTCTTTCTAAACAGTTCTGACTTTTGAGTCAATTCTAGGTTGATTATGTGTTTAATGATCAACCATCAAACCAAGCTGGTATCATCTGTCTGTATTAAGTCAGACATGTAATGTGCAGTTAATACAATTTCAGAGTGTCCAAGATTCAAGAGCCACACACTGAGTGGGAGAAACTATTCACCCAATATCCATCAGATAAGGGGCTAATATCCAAAATATACAAGGCACTGACAGAACTTTACAAGAAAAAATAATCTAATCCCATCAAAAAATGGGGAGAAGAAATGAACAGACACTTTGTCAAAGAAGAAATACAAATGGCAAAATGGCACATGAGAAAATGCTCCATATCACTAATCGTCAGGGAGAAGCAAATCAAAACAACTATGAGGTACCATCTCATGCCACAGACTGGGGTGCTTAATTGGAGAGTCCGGTAGACAGCAGGGTAATGTGAAGACATTTCAGATGGTGCGTGTAATGCCTGGCAATGCTCTGTAATGCATCAGTTACTTCGAGGTGGTGATTCTGTAGTTGGGAAATTCGTCCTTAGCGGATTTCATCCTGCACACGTCAGAGAATCATAATGCAACAATTCAAGGGGACAATGACCACACACCTTGACTCAAGTGTCTAAACCAGATGATCCCAAACTTATTGGGCCTACTACTCCCTTTTCAATAGCCACTCCCCCCCCCCCAGATCTAGCTTTTATAAGTAAGCAAAGCCCCCTCAATTGGTTAAACACACACACACACGATTACTCCAAATGTCTCCCAAGGGACAGTATCACCCACTTGAGCAAACAACGGTGTAGAATATTAAAGAGCTTGGCCCTGTATCTGCCCAAGCATTGATAAAAGCACTGTAAAGCAAACATTACTCCATGTTTTCAGAAACCAATCACATGGTCTCTACTCTGCAGAAGCTTAAATGACACTGGAGCAGTTAAGACATTTACATATGGAAAAGCACAGTGTGAAACAGTGGGGCACAGAGGAAGAAGAGGTAACAGGTGCCTCCTAGGAATTCAGCAGAAAAACTAACCATGGGTCAAGGCAGCCAGAAATGGCTTTAATGGAATTGGAACAAGGATTAAACACACATCAGAATCTCTGCTCCAGGAAGGTAAGAGGGGGTCTGAATTTGTGTTAACGAATGTATTCCTGCCAAGTTCCTAGTTGAAATCAGGTACTAAAGCAAGACGTGTGAGCTTGTTGGATGGGCTGCAAGGAGGATACATATGCCCAGGTCTGATAATATGGAAGAGGATAGGCGATAAGGAGAGGAAGCAAGCTTATCTGCTGTTGAGGTCCAATCCCCAAAGCAGAGAGTGAAGACACCAAAAGAGAAGGGGCCAACCACCATATTCCAAGGAAATGAAAACTCTTCCAGTTGCATTCAGGGTAGACATTACATATGCAGCTATATTCCCATTTTACATGATGTTATCAATCCTATTTCTTTTTCTTTTTTTGTTTTTTGGTTTTTGGGCCACAACACCCAGTGACACTCTGGCTATCCACTTAGAAATCGCTCCTGGCTTGGGGGACCATATGGGACGCCAGCAGATCTAACAGCAGTCTGTCCTAAGCTAGTGTATGCAAGGCAGATGCCTCACCACTTGAGCCACTGCTCTGGAACAATTCTTAACTTCAACTACGTACTCCATCTGATTGGAATGGGTTAGACCACTCTGGCTGGAGTGATTGAAGAGCTGAGAAACAAAAATCACTCTATCACTGGCTTGATTTCATTACGGCCTACTGGTCCTTTCTGTGTGGACATACCTTCTTGGTAAGACCTCATCAGAAAAACTACTCATGAAAGGTAGCCATAGCACTCCTTTTGAGGAAACAAACTCCAGACCTCTGACCTCAAGGTGCTTCTTTTTGTTTGTTTGTTTGTTTTTAGGTCACACCCAGCAGCACTCAGGGATTACTCCTGGTTCTATACTCAGAAACCACCCCTGGCAAGCTCAGGGGACCATATGGGATTCAAACCACCGTCCTTCTGCATGCAAGGCAAATGCCCTACCTCCATGCTATCCCTCACGGTGCTTCTAATTAACCAAGATATGAATTAAAATGAAAAGAAAGATCATATTACTCCTCCCTCAAAACCATGAGGAAGAGAAAAACAATGACTATGATCAAAGTCCCTCCAGAGTGTACAGGAAAGAATATGGGTCAAACATTTCCATCACTGTTAACTGTGCATGCCTCACTTGTATTCATATTTCTTTGAGGGAGTATGGGGTGCTTCCTCCCAGTGCTTGGTGACCTGGAGGTTACTCCCTACAATGTTCCATCCACACTGTGCAGGCTTTACTGATGCTAGGACTCAGTGAGATTGGGATTAAGTATCCCCAAGTCAACACCAGGATGAGTGGCACAAGGAATTGGAACTTGAATTCTGCATGTGTTCTGCCTCAAAGCCATCTCCCTTGCTCTGTATTCATAATTCTTACAAGCCCTGTTAGAATCTGAATAGAATGGAGAAACCAGAGACCTAACACACATTTCACAGTACTTTATGATGAGTTCAGTGTGATGCTTTCTTGCTATCTCCACTTTTCCTGCCATCTTTACCTCTGCATATATATTCACACTCCTTGCATATATGTCCTCCTGATGGGATCACACCATCCAGTAGCAACCAGACAGGGGTAGAAAACCATGGTTTGGGCACCTAATATAGTCAAATAAGGGTTGATTTTAAGAACTCTGATCTGGCTTCCAGTTTCCTCTATATGTGCATTGTCACAAGTGCCAACTGTTTCACCCCATCTGCAGCGACATGATGCTGGTCCTTGGGAGCACCTCTAAGATCAGCTCAGAGAAATGACCCCTTTCTTTGCATAGTCAGCTTTACTAACAGGGTTCAACAATGAGAATCAAAGTTGTCAAATACCGAGAAGAATAGAAGCCAGTCTTAGTCCCACTCCAAAGAACCAAATGGATCAAAATAACACAGTGGATCAATTGAATGAATGGACCAAACGACAGAATTTTTTCTCTATCTGGAATCAGGGCGATTCTGCCATCAGCCTTATGTGCTCTGCCAGATTGGGTAGCGACTAGCCACTTGAGGCAATTTAACTTTACATTCATTTAAATGAAATCAAATTAAATTTTAGATCCTCTCTATCAAGGGCTCAGGAGCTGACAGGGCCTCTAAGCACCATTGTGCCAGAGCTTGCGAACAATATTTCCATTCATCTCAGGGAGTTCCACTGGACAGTACCGATGCAGCTAACCAATAATCAATCACAAGAACATCAGGTACGTTCACTTTTACACCCAGAAAAGCCTGTACTTATTTTTAACTTAATTTAACCAATAAATCCATGGGTATCCATGAATTTTAGCATATATGTAGATTTGTTTGAGCAAATATTTATGATCAGAATAGAATGAGATACAGAACACATCTCAGGGGGCCGGAGAGATAGCACAGCGGTAGGGCATTTGCCTTGCACACGGCCAACACAGGACTAATAGTGGTTTGATTCCCGGCATCCTGTAGGGTCCCCTGAGCCTGCCAGGAGCAACTTCTGAATGCAGAGCCAAGAGTAACTCCTGAGCATCACCAGGTGTGACCCAAAAACCAAAAAATAAAAAAATAAGAACACGTCTCAACTCCCAAAACTTACAGACCCCAAGTTAGTCTCTGTTAACAACCAATGTCTTTAGTGTTGGCCTTTTCCAGAATGTTGTATAAATGGATCATATAATTTGTGTATATGACATTCAAGCTTCTTTTTTTTTTGTCATGATTGTCTACAGATACTCCTTGCTTAACAACCTACCTGTTTAGCGGCCGCTCACATGACCATCTCTTCACCGCTATTTTATTTTAAATATCATTTTTCCATCTTGTACACTCTACAGTACAGTACTGTGTTTATTAGTGCTTTAATGTACCTACTTTACTAACTTTATGTTCTGTAATACAATGCAGTACTGTGTGTAAATTACTCAACCTATGCAAATTAAAACAAGTGGAAGTTTTCAGTTTGATCTTTTTCGTTATTTTACTTATTTAGAATACTGTATTGTCAAGTATTATGCATATACTGTACTACTGTATACAGTACATGCAGTTCCTCACTTAATGACCAATTTGCTTAACAACCAAGTCTTTGAAATGAAACTTGGTCGTTAAGCGAGGAGTATCTGTATTGGCCTTTGTTATTTACCTTTTCTGAAAGAAACCAATTAATAACAATTTTTTCTTTATTATATTAATATGATGAGTGACATCGATTTTCACATGCTGAACTTGTCTTGTATTACAGAGATAACTCCCTACTTGGCTTTGGTATATATTCATTTTATAAACTGCTGAATTTCATCTGTCAATATTTTATCAAAGATCTTTACAGTTGTGTTTATGCTTTACTTTGGCCTGAGCTGTTTCATATAAGATGGGTATATAATGCCTTCAGGTTTTTTTCCCCTCAAAATAACTTTCCACTTTCCCTTTCACTTGCTCTTTGATCCATGGGTCATACAGAATAATGTTTCATTTCCTAGTATTGAGATTTTTATCTTTCTGATATTGTAAGAAGGATATCATTTGAGTGATGTCAACTTTCAATGGCTCATGCTTTGTTTTACATCTCAGAACATGATACTTCTTCATGAATGTTTTCTGAGGATCTGGCAGGAATCTATATCTATTTTGAGTAGCAATGAATTGTAAATTCCAATTTGATTTATCTGGTTAAGAGTATTGTCCAGTTTTCTATATCCTTGCTGACTCTCCACACATGTTCTAGTTCAAAGGGCCACACTCAAGTCCCCAACTATAATTATCCCTTAGAGTGAGCAAATTTACAATATTCAAACATCTCCTCTTCTTCCTCCTTAGTCATGCAGAAGCTGCTTATTAGTCTGATTTCGCTTTGTTGTCTGGGATTCTGAGGCTATATCCATGAAATTATTGCCAAGACCAATATTATATATAACATTTACACTTATTTTCTTCTAGAAGTTTTAGCATTTCAGGTTTTGTACTTGTCTTTAGTCCATTTTAAGTTGATTCTTGTTGTTGTTGTTATTCATGGAGTAAGAGTCTTTTTTTTGTGGTCATGTCCCCTTGATGGCTTTACCCATTTCTTTTTTTTTTTTTTTTTAATTTTTATTGTGACCAAAGTGCATACAAATCTTTCACTGCATCATTTTTTGGTACATAGTGACAATGAATGAGGGGCATTCCCACCACCAGTGCTGTCCTCCCTCCGCCCCTGTTCCCAGTATGCATCCCATATCTCCCTCTTCTACCCCCCAGTATGTTAGTGCAACTGGTCTCCACTTTACAGCTTGTTGTAGAGTGAGCATTCCACTGTTATTGGAGATAAAAAGGATAAGAAAAAGGGGAGAAAAAATTTGGTGACAACTACCAAAAAGAGAAAGAAGAGAGAGAGAAAAAAAGAAAGAAAAATGGAAGAAAAAAATGGACCTGGCAAATAAAAATAAAAATAAATCTCTAGGGCCCGGAGAGATAGTACAACGGCGTTTGCCTTGCAAGCAGCTGATCCAGGACCAAAGGTGGTTGGTTCGAATCCCAGTGTCCCATATGGTCCCTCGTGCCTGCCTGAAGCTATTTCTGAGCAGACAGCCAGGAGTAACCCCTGAGCAACACCGGGGTGGCCCAAATAAAAAAAAAAAAAAAAAAAAAAAAACTCTAAATAATAACCAAAAGCATGAAAAAGAAAGAGAAAAGTGGAAGAAAAAAGAGAAGAAAATAAAGTCAAAAACTAACAAATCAAAACAAAACAAGAAAAAGTATGGGTACTGGAGTGGTAGGGTTTGGCGTTCCCTCCCCCTTTTTTTTTTTTGCATAGGCACAGTAAGCATTGGGGAAGAAAGGGAATTCCCGTGGCCTAAGAGATTCAGGGTTTCTCCATCCTTGAAGCATACCATCATGGGATCAACCCCTGGCTCCATATATACTCATTACCCCATCCCAAAGGCTTTTTTGTGATGCCAGGAAAGTTTCCTCTTGGTTGTGTGTGAGAAAATCAAGCCACTGTAGCTAGCGATCTTGGTATTTGCGCAGGTTATAGGTCAGGGTCTAGGATAGAGTCTCTAGGTTCTAGAGGTTCCTACCCATCGTTGTGGTGTTCCGTCTTCTGTAACACTTGCTCCCTGTTTACGTTCAGTCCCAAAGCCGAAGCCTAGGATATTATGGGTCCAGAGGTTCTGCTCAGTCTCTGTTGTCCAAGTTGGACCTCTGCAATAAGACATCTTGTTGTTGTTGTTTTTTATGTGTCCTGGACTTCAGCCTAGGATAGGGTTTTCCTTATTAGTCCCAATGTAGGCTCTGTTCAGTCACAGTTGTCCAAGTCAGTTTTCTGTTGTTGGTGCTCTAATTTTTCACAGTTAAAAGGACAATAGCTCTTCTGATTTCCATTTAGTGTTAGGTGATATGATAGGACTGCCTGGTCTTAGGTCAAGTTTTCCTTTCCTCATTGTCATATCAAAACTGGCACAAGTTGGTGCCAGAGTAGTGTTATAAATCTCCCAATGGAGCTTAGTTCCTGGTGGTGTTGCCTGGAACTGTATCATTTCTACGTCAGGGATCTGAGTTTCGGATTGGACTAACACTGTCCAATCTCCTGGGGACTGGTTGTATCCACATGACACATGTTCAGGATGGGAGGCACCCTTCTGCTATAAAAAGTGAGTTCTTATCCCTAGAAGATAAGATCTTGTTTCTGTGTCTATGGTTTCCCCTTTTTTTACTGTGCCCAACAAAAATGTATGGTGTAATACTGTGTTGCTGGTGCTATTCTGGGTAAGGATGACAGGCTGCACACACAGTCTCTGTCGTCTGGTTTTGTTCTGAGCTTTTATCCCAGTCAAGGCTTTTTGTACCAAGCAGCACCAAAAATGGTAAGGATAGAGAAAAAATGTATATATTAAAATAGAACAAATAAATAAAACTGAGTTGAAAAGAAAAGGTATTCAAATAAATCAAGTGGTGGAGGAGGCTACTTGTATATTTAGGAATACACATCTTAAGATGTATTGTTATACAGATATTGAGTTTCCATAGGCAATATAAGACTCCCAATTAAGTCTTTTTATATATTATTGTGGGGAGTAAAAACCAAGGTACTTTTCGATTCACAGGCCTTGGAATTGAGTTTGAGAGATGCTTTGCTGCATTACAAAACCATATAGTGTCTTTGAGCTGGGAGTTTTGCTGAGGCCAATTCCTGTATTGTGCGACAGCCCACGATTTGGTGGGGGTGAGAGGGGCCATCAAGCATGAGTCAGCAGGCTTGCTGGCTGTAGTTCTTTGCTGATGCATGAGAACGAAGACCCAGAGGGTGTCTTTCACTGAGAAGCTGGAAGGTGGTCTGTTGGGGCAGGAGGTCAATCTTGGTGCCTACCAAGTTAGGAACTGAGGGTAAAGAGGGTTAAAATAGGGAAAGATAACGGATCAGGATTGAAAAATGAGGGGATAGAGGAGACACAGGGGTAGGGGAGAGGCAATACTGGGCTGACCACCTAGTCCAGGAGACTGAGATTCCCCCCATGCCAAACTGGTCTTCAGGGCCAGGATTGGCAACTGGGCTGGGGGGGGACTCCTCCCATAATCATACTGGACCCCCTGCAGCGGAGTCTTTTCTTACTGATACTCATTTTTATAACCACGCGGGCTTTTAAGCATTATCTAAAAATGTTCTTCATTCTAGACGGTTCCTAGGAAAGGAAACGGAATACCAAAAAGATTTGGATGATAATACTCAAATAGATCTTTAAAGTCAGTCTTTATGGACGTGACTTTCCGTACTTACTCCAGGCCATAATCACAAACAATTCATATATATGTATTGTATATACCCATTATTTCTTATGGAATGTCTTCCAATCTACCCCAGTCATTTTCTAGGCACTTGTCTATTTTTTCTGACAATGATATGACCACCCTAACTTTCTTTTCATGAGTGTTTGCCTGGGCAGCTTTTTATCTTTTTCATTTTAACCTACTCATCTCACTATATTTGAAATAAATTATTTTTAAAGTTTAGTGTCACAACAGTGCTGGAAGCCATGATTTAGATTCTAAAGCAGTCAAGTATTTGTTGTTTTAAGAGACCATCTTGGGGTACCAGAGAGAGAGAGCACAGTTGGGAGGGTGTTTGCCTTGCTTGCAACCAATCCAAGTTCAATTCTTGGATATGATCCCCAGAACACCCCAGGAATAATCCCTGAGTACAAATGGGTATGTCCCCCCCCAAAAAAAATGGCCATCAGGGTCTTGGTTGCCTCTGTATACTCATTATCAAAAACTATTTTCTCATTAACATCTTTGTTCATTCAGATCAAAAAACCCTACTCTAGGTCAATAAGACAGTATAGAACAGGAAAGGTACTCAGACACTCAGGTAGTTTCTCAGGATTGGTCCCCAACATCCCACATGGCCCCTGAACACAAACAGAGCCAAGAGTAAACTCTGTGCATAGCTGGGTGTGGCTCTCAAACTAAAACAAACCAAAAGAAAATTATTCTCAGTCATTTGCTATGTTGAAACCAGTAGTTTCCAACTTTGTTATTCCTCAGAGATTGAAAACCACTGAGAGTCAAGTAGAAGTAGCATTTTTTTTGCAGGCCAGCAGGAAATTGCTCTGAACTGGCACAGGTCCGAAGACCTGTGGCTGGAAACCACTGAGTTGACTATATTAAATGTGATTACTTATATGTTAGGACTGAGAGCCACCATTTAATTATATGTCTTACGTTTCTGCCATCATTTCATGTTTCCCTTTTCCTTTCTTTCACTCAGATAATCTGAATAGTTAGAGTGTCCTATTTTAATGTATCTATTGAGTTTTTTCTCCCATTGTTTCTTTCAGTGTTCTTAAGTCTTGCTCTCAGCACAGCAGTATACAAACTTAATGTTTTACACTCTACTCAACTAATAGACCCATATTTCAAGTTAATTTTATTTAGTCCCTTTCTAGGCTCTCTTTATCAGAGTTCTCATATGTATATAATATGGAAAAACAGTGATTTTTTTTATCCTAGGACATTTTAAAAAAAACTTAAGAGGAAAGTGATTATTCATGTTTTTAACCATTTACCATTTGATATGTACCGTTTTTGTTCGTCCTTCATTCCTGACGTTCCAAATTTTCTTCTGGTATCATTTTTCTGCCCATCAATATTTGATAGCATGTCTTCTGGCAGTAAATTCTTTCTTTTAACTTGAAAATGTCATTTTTCTACCTTCAGGTCAGAAGGATAGATCCACTGGCTACTTTAAAAATACTGTTCTACGCAGAGGTCCAAATTAAAGTGCTTGCCTTGCACAGAGTCGACCACGGTTTGAGCCCTGGTTTTGATCTCTGGCATTGTATATGGTTCCTGAGAACAGTCAGAGGTGACCCCTGAGAACCATCCTGTGTGGTCTAACACGCACTCCAGTATTATCCCATTACACTTTGGCCTTGATGATTACTAAAGAAAAATCTCTGTCATTTCATTTGTTTGGCTGTTACATATTAAGTGCCACTTTTCTCTAAATGTTTTCCTTTATATTTTCTCTGCTCACTTTTAGCAGTTAATGGTCTGTCTAGGAGTGATTTTTTTTTAATCTTTTAATGTTTTTGGCAGCACCCAGAATCAAATATAGGACCTCTCACATGTCAGACCTACAGAACTTTTGTCTTTTTACCAACTTTAGGATGTTTTCAGCCATTTCTTCAGATATTTTCAAACAACATCTTAAATCTCATGACATCAATGTCAGCCATTTGGGATACTTACTGTCTTTCATTCCTTTGGACTGTTGATTTTTACACACACACACACACACACACACACACACACACACACACACACACACACACACACACCCCGTTGAGACTGAATAATTCTATGTGTCTATCATCAAGCATGTTGGCCTTTTCTTCTAGCCTATCCATTCTGTTAGATCATCTACAATTATTCAGCTACTTATCATATCATTCACATTTCAATTCTCCACATGGTTCCACATCCAGCTCAGATCCTTTGCTAGTCTATCTTTCCATAATTTTCAAAAGCATGGTTCCATACTTCTTGGGCAATGACTATAGAAGTTGGTTGACTTCACATCTTAGATAATCCATATATATATATCTTGTCTTCATTGGCAAATGCCTTTTTCTACATGCTGGTTCTTCATATGCTGAAAAATGTGAGCAATGTCCACTGATATGTAGAGACAATGAGCCTTAAAAACCTAACGAAGATGGTAAATCCTTTCCAATAGGTACTCAGTTTGGTCTGCTCAGCAGCATTCTCCAAACCACGTCATCAGGGGTGACATGATGGTCGGTGCCATTGGCCTTGACTGACCTGCCAGTGGTCAATCCAATCTGCCCCGTGGTCTGTTTTGTATTCCAGGTGTCAAGACATCCGGATGGCTGCTTTGAGTCAGATCCAAAACACTCAGCTCAGAAGTGGGCCCAGGAGCGCATACAAGATGTGACGTGACAGCTCTCAGATTAAATGCATTCCTTCCACTCTGATCTCCCCGATCTCTTTCAGTCCCCTCGGGCTCCTTTTATGGCCCTTCTGCCAGAAGCCTAGGACTTTAGTTTCCCTGTTTGACTGTACCACTAGCAACTGGGTCTCAGGCTGGAGCTTGGTGGGGGAGGTCAGAGAGAGCAAGGGGAAGAGAAAAGCAATGGCAATTGCTTCCATGCTCCAGAGACCACTGTTCTTCTCATCAGGGAGAAATTTTAAGGTGACTGTCTAGTCTCCAGTGCTACTGCATGTCTGAGAGATGGATCATGGGTTGGGGAGAACAGAAATGCAAGAAAACAAGAGTGAGTCCTCCAGGCACTCTGGATATAGAAATTCTCACTCCCATTCCTCAGGCCAAAAAGCAGAGGCTGAGCTCAAAGATCTTTGATCCACACCACTGTGCCCTGCTGGGGTTGGGGTTCCCTTTAGGTCTTTTGTCAAGTGAGAGCAAAAGAGAATGGAACAGAAAATGCACCATCTGTTTGGGGCCACTTTTGGTTCTGGTGCCCTCCCTCATCTATCTGGGACTATTTCTTTCCAGAGTCATCCCAGAGCGGTCTCCTGTCCGGAGTGGACACTATATTCAGTGGTCAGACCAGAGAGCAGTGACCATATTCCTTCCTGTGCAGAAGCAGCTTTCCTCCTATGGTAACATCTTTTACTGAGCAAAAAACACAGTATCAAAGAAGGAACAAGCACAGTCAATGAGAGAATCAAATATGCCAGCATTGGTGTTTACTTTTCTGTTTAAAGACTTACTTATCGAAGGAAAATTTTTAGTCAAATTTGAGGCCAAGGGTAGTTTTATTGCACTCTTATAATAGTCTCATTTCACTCACCCAGTTCCCACACACCTAATGCTTCCTCTTTCCCATCTCTGGGACAATGACCGAAACATATAGGTCTCTTATACACAACATCCTCACCATTCCTCAAATTTATTTATTTTTTGTTTTTTGTTTTTTTGGGACACATCCAGTGGTGCTCAGGGGTTACTCCTGGCTCTGTGCTCTTGGCAGGCTTGGGGAATCCTATGGGATGCCAGGGATCAAACTTGGATCAGCAAGGCAAATGCCCTCCCCTCTGTGCTGCTGCTCCATCCCATGGACCTCAAAATGCTAATGGCCTCTCAGGATGTGAGTGTGTTTGTATGTGTGTGTTGAGCAGGTGGAGGGTTCTCAACTAGCAGTGACACTGAAATGAGCTCATTCATTCCACAGCACATGAGTCCAAGAGAAAAGTAAAGCACTCTGGAACAGTGCATGTGAGGGATGGCAGCCACAGATATACATTATACACACATACACACACATACACATACACACATACACACACACATACAGATATATATTCTCCTCTACTACAGAGCAGTCACTGTCCCCTCCAACACCTGCACAGACTAGTTACAGAGAATGGAGAAGCTCAGTAGTGAAAGGATCTTAATTTGGCTCTTGGCCCAGAACTTTGATGGTTGAGAGGACACAGTGAGAGAATGAGATTGCTAGGCTGTAGATGCTTCTGTCATTGGCGAAGGCAGGGTGGCTCAAATATGCATCCTAAGTCTCTGCAAGGCCAGTAAAGGGAACTCAGAAACCATAGTCAGAAAAGGGGACCCAGGGCCTTCCCTGCCCCAGAATGACGAGCTGTGCTGTGTTAGTTCTGCATGATAGGTTCCAGAAGAATGTCCCCACCCAAGTGAGAAAACTCAGCTTTTCATGATTCACCCTTGTAGCCCAGGAACTTTTGCTGGCATCATGGTATGGGCACATGTACAAGGCACCCAAAGGCAAAAACCGTGAGAGATATTGAATCAACCTGCTCCACCTGACTGCCAAGAGGAAAGTATAAATTTGATTTCCCAATGAAACACAAGAGAGGACAGACAGTGATTTTATGCAGCTAAAATCACACATAGAGTGACAGACACACGTGTACATACAGGATATATATTTTAAAAGATGGTATGGAAATAATACCTGAAGACAATAGAGATAAAGGCCAAGAGGACCAGTCCATGGTGGGAGGCTTGTCACAAAGAGCAGGGAATACATTGAGGGCAGAGTAGAAACCACTATGACAATAAAGTTAAAATGATCATTAGACAAGAGCTGGGTGCTGAAAGGAAGGAAAGTGATATACATGGTACCCCTTCAGGAACACTACTGGAAACCACTGTGTCTAAAACGAAAAGAGAGAGAGAAGAAAAATATCTTCCAGGGAGGCAGGTAGGTGGGAGGGCAGGAGGGCAACTGGGACATTAGTGGTGGGAAATGTGCACTGGGGAAGGGAAGAGTGTTTGATACTGTATGACTGAAATGCAATCATGAACAACTTTGTAGCTGTGTGTCCCATAGTGATTCAATTTAAAAAATCTATTTAAAGAAAAGTATAAAACAGGAAAAAATAATAAAATATCTCTCTCACACACACACTCTTACACAAACTCACTCACTCACTCACTTACTCACTCTAGACCAGATTGCTAGGTCTAAGTTCAAGGTGCTGGCTTTGCCTGTAGCCAACACTGTTTAGATCCCAGCACCACAGGGTCTCTCAGTCATCTCAAGTTTCAGTCCTAGAGGCTCCCATCACCTCCAAGTCTGGCCCTGGAAGCCCCATGTATACCCCAGACTGACCCTGGTAATGCCCAACACTGCAAGGACAATCCAACTTAGTTGGGTCCATCCTACATCACATCCAACTGAGCTCAGTCCCCAGCATGCACAACACATGCTTTCCCAGGCCCTGTCAGGAGTAAGCCCTGAGTACAGAGCAATCTAGAGCATCATTAGTATAGTCCCAAAACAAAAGAAAAAAATTATGAAAGTAGATACTATTATCTCCATCTGATGGATAAAATCCAGTCAAATTGCCCAATGTCTCAACTAATAACTTACCCAAAGTCCCAACAACTTGCCCAAGATCCCAACTAAAAAGCATTTTGACTGGCAGGTACTCATAATAACTGAAATATTAATATATGAAGTTGAAATCAGAAAAGGCTCATATGCCAAATCTGCTGTAACTTAAACCGGTTTGCTTACTTGAATACTCTCCAGAACTCAGCAAATGGGTGTCTTCAATCCCAGGCCACTCCCTCTCATGATAAACTTATGGACACATACGCACAGAAAATGGATTAAGAACAATCTTTTTTTCTTTATTATTATTCTGGGCTGTTGCTTTTGTGTTTCCAATTTCCTATTCCCCCTGGCCTTCTGGAGTACTTTAGCTTCATGAAAGTGGATGTGTGGTTTGGCCGGCAAACATGACCGCCAGAGAGCACAGCTTCTTCAGAAGCCTGTGGCCATGGGGCTCAGCAAGTTCCCATGCCAAGGTCTTTGACTCAGGAGCCCATGGGTCTGCCAATCACACGCAGAACAGAATGGAATGGAATGATGCTGACGCCTCCAGGGTTGCCTTTTCTGGTTATGAACAGTTGGCAGATGCATCATGCATCTCTTTGGGTGAAATGCATCATGTGTAAATCATTAAAAGGAAATCTGGATTCCAAGTTCACAACTAGGGGCTGACATCCTGCTTTGTATCACTAGTTTCTGCCTGCTGGTTTCCAGAAAACAATGCTCCCAGCCTCTGCTCCCCTCTTCTCCAGCCTCATGATGGAGATCCTTTCATCACTCTCTCATCTAGAACTTTCCATTGGTGTCCACCATGGTAGCCAACCACCATTTCTAATCCACCAACTCACCCCTGACTTACAAACTCACCCTTATCTCCCTCCTTACCAGACAATGCCATCAACAGGGCCCCATAAAATATAATTTCTTTCCTTTCTGTCCCTACTTGCTGCACTTCCTGGTTGAGCTAGAGACTCTGCCTTTGGTAGATACATGTTACTGGAAATAGTTGACCCCTATTTTCCCCCAGAAGCTAAAAAGTCAATAAAACCATTGTTGGTGAGCCAGAGCGATAGCACAGTGGAGAGGGCATTTATCTTGCATGTGGCCAACCCAAGTTCAACCCCCAGCATTCCACAGCACCCAAGCACCCAGGAATGATTCCTAAGTGCAGAGTCGAGTAGCCCTTAAGCACTGCCAGGTGTGGCCCCCGAACAAACAAACAAACAAACAAAACCAAAAGAAAAGAAAACCCTCCTCACTGACTGGCTGTCTCTAAATGCTTTGCATTTGGCCAGACCTCTAGCTCTCTAGTGCTCCCTAGATGCTAGAAACCTCCTCCTGGCTTGCCTACCCTCCTTCTCCATCACTCCCAGAGCATATTTCCTGTGGGTTGCTCTGTATTTAAGGAACATCCTTGGTGTCATGAACTTGAAAACAGAAATGCATGCAGTGTCAACTGCTCTCAACATCATCATTTTTGTAAATCCTTTCCATTCCCATCAGGGCTGTGAGGGTTGGTTCTGTGGTATCCACACATATTTAGCTGCCAAACATGAGGGACCACACACTTTTATTGTGGATCCCATGGGCTAGTGTTCCTGACATCACCTTGGGCATGTGAGGAGGTGCTGGGGAAGGGGATTGTTGGAAGGGGATCATGCGGGCGAGCAAACACCCAGTCACTGGACCACATCCCTAATTCCAAGCTGATAAAATCAAGTCTACAATATAAAAACAGGTGGTCAAAAAAAAAAAAACAGGTGGTCAGACTTTACTACTAGCTCTGTGCTGAGGGGTCATTCCTTGCAGTGCTCAGGATATGGGATACCAGGGATTGAACCTAGGTCAGCATCAGGCAAGGCAAACCTCTAGATACTCCTCTAGATTAGAACTTCCCCTTCAACTTTTCCACTCACAACCTCTTTACTCCCAAGGATATTTTTTCATCTAACCATGGATGGATGGATGGATGGATAGATAGATGGATGGATGGATGGATGGATGGATGGATGGATGGATGGATGGATGGATGGATGGACGGATGGATGGATGGATGGATAAAGTGGGTATGTAAATCAGAGATCAGATGATTATAAATCGAATTTATTTTGAATCAAATGTTTATCATTTCTCACAAATCCCATGGTCCTTTTGTAACTCCATAAGGGATCATGACCCACAGTTACAGAAGTTGGATTCTAGATACTCCTCTAGATTTACTCATCAAAGGTGAAGAACTTATCCTTTTTCTCCTATTCCAGCAGGAGAAGCATCTTACTAATTTTTTTTTCATTTAGATAATCACATGCCAACAGGAGCTAAAGAACATGAACATTTCTAATCACATACTACCAGCAGTGATGCCTGTCAGGCGTGTTTTGTAGATTATCTAAACTGGCACCCCCTGTGGTGGGGGATAACCCTTATCTAAAGGTTTCAGCTAGTGTCACTGGATCTGTCTTCCCTCAGTGAAGTGGCAGCTTTAAGACTCAAATATGGTTTCATAACAAGTCCCAAACCTGAGCCTGAGCCCATCTCTCTATAAAAAAAGCTCTTTTTCCAGAGTTGGAGTGATAGTCCAGTGAGGAGGGCATTTGCCTTGCATGCACCCCACCTGGGTTGGATCCTCAGCATCCCATATAGTTCATATGGTCCCCCAAGCACCTCCAGGAATAATTTGTTTTGTTTGGTTTTTTTTGGGCCACACCCATTTGACGCTCAGGGGTTACTCCTGGCTATCCACTCAGAAATCACCCCTGGCTTGGGGGGAAGCCAAGGGATCGAACCACAAACTATCCTAGGCTAGCGCTTGCAAGTAGATGCCTTACCTCTAGCGCCACCTCTCCAGCCCCCAGAAATAATTCTTGAGTGTAGAGCCAAAAGTAACTTCTGAGCCCTGCCAGGTGGGGCCCAAACAGTTAAAAAAAAATCTTTCCCCCCAAAAATTCTGAAATGACAGACCAAAGATTTATATCCATAATTTGTCTCATTATTTCAATTTACGTTCAATCCTTATAATTTCATCTTTGTAGAAATTTCAAATTTCAAGAAGACAAACATTTATGTTGACTCTGAGAGGAACTGGGGGTGGGGGGAAGCATCCACTGAGAGAACATTCAACCATCAGCCACCAGGAGCCAATGGAACCCTAACACTGAGGTCAAGAACAACTTTTCCTTAACTATTCCACATAAAAACCTGCCAATATTTTAACAACTAGGTATATATGTATATGTGTATATAAATGCAAATATCAACTAGATAAGACAGATGCACTATTTTATATGTTATGCAGGACTCGATATTCTGAGAACAAAAGAAAGAAATGATACCAGTGTTCACCAACGAGGAAACCATCAACACAGAGATGCCAATGTGATCCTGAGTTAATTGATAAAGCTGATACTCATCTTCTAGCATGAAGGCTTTCTCCCTTACAGGATACCTCACCATATATTTCACACAAACAAATAATAGTTTCAGAAACAAAAGAGTTGGGTATATTCAAAAAGTATACATGTATCAATGACACCATCATCAAGAAGACTCTACAACATTTTTTCTAAACACTTGTTTAAACCTATCATCTAAACATGAATACAAAAACATATGAAAACTGAACATACATGGAAGACTATTCTCTCTTGTCTCTCCACTATTTTTCAGGGCTATCAATGCAGCTAGAAAATCCTTTCTATCAGAGTAAAATTAATAGAAATTAAAAATGAGTGAACTCAATATGCAACAGGAAATTTGCTATTATACTAATAGACAACTTACAAAAAGTATCTTAATGGCACCTTATCAATGAAGTTAAATGTGATACAAATGCAACTTTGGAGGAGAAGCAAAGAGATAGTGAAACAGGTAGAGCATTTATCTACCAAAATGGGTTCAATCCTGGCATGCTATATGGTCCCCAAACTCATCAGAATTGATTCCTGAATGGTAAAGCCAAAAGTAAGCACCGCTCTGAGCACCACTGGATGTGGCCCCCGACACACACAAAAAACAACTTTGGGAGATCGCTTTTGGTTATGGGGGTCACACGCGGCAGTGCCTGGCACTAGCCCAACTCTGGCTCAATACTCCAGGATTACTCCTGGCAGAACTCAGAGACCATGCAATTCTAGGGATTGAACTGGGTCTCCTGCATACAAAGCATGTGCTTCAGCCCTTTGAATGATCTCCTTATTCCTAAGGGCAACTTCTTGGATATCATTTAAAAAAAAAAGGGCATGAGAATCAAGATAACAATTTTCCTAATTGGGAATAGCAGTTACTTCCTGTTTCTCATCTTCCCAGGACATGAGGAGCAAACTTCCCTTAAATGAAAAACAGATGTTTACATCTATCCTATTACATCTATCCTCACCTCTGGGACTTTGGTGACTGGTGAGTTTGGGGAAAGGATTAACTTCAACAAATAAACCAAAGGTTCTACTGAAAATAATAGAGCATCATTCAAATTTGGTCTAACTCCAAAGGCATTTTGCTCTTAAGTTTTTTTCTCCTCCTTTGGAAGTTTTCTTTCCCCACAAGACTTCTGCTTCTATTGCTCAATAAAGCCCACATGCCATACAGGGAAAGCTTGGGATGTATTCATATAAGGTGGATTTTTTAAAGCAAAAAAATGTAATTTCTTGAAGCAATCAAATGATTGAAAAGTCAAGCTTTTTCCTTTAGACATCTCGAAAGGATTCAAATTATGAAAAACTTAGACCTATGTAAAACATGGACCCTAAAGGGTCAGAGTGATAATACAATAGTGGGGCATTTGCCTTGCACATAGATGACCCAACACAGACCTAGGTTCGATTCCCAGCGTCCTACATGGTGCCCCAAGCCTGCCAGGAGCAATTTCTGCGTGTAAAGTCAGAAGTAACTTCTGAGTGCTACTGAGAGTGGTCAAAAAAAAAAAAAAACAGAGATCCTAGACCATCAGTATATCCACTGCACTTGACTTGGGGACCGACCCTCAGCTAAACAACTATGGCACTAGCTCATGTGAAGGACGAAAGCCCAGCGACAGCTCTGTGTCTGCGACTCATCTCAAAGCATCAGGCTTTCCTTTCCCCCCAAGCTGTGTGCTGTGAAACCTGTTGTGGTCTAGAGAGACTCTGCTGGTGGAAACTTTCCAATTTTCCCTCTTTGAAGGAGCTCCCCAAAACCAGTCCATCCATGAAGTAGGTAAACAGTTGATTTCCCACAAACAGAAAGTTTGCTTCATCTTCAACACATTCATCTTGACTGTTGGCCCAACTAAGACTTGATAACGGAGATTTTGTGAACACACACCTGGAACCCAGGCAAAGATCAGCACAACCTCCCCAATAAAAATATCAGATTCAGGGCCCGAGCAGTGGCACAAGCGGTAGGGCGTTTGTGCACACTTGCATACACTAACCTAGGACAGACCGAGGTTCAATCCCCTGGCGTCCCATATGGTCCCCCAAGCAGGAGCGATTTCTAAGCACATAGCCAGGAATGAGCATCACTGGGTGTGGCCCAAAAACCAATATATATTGGAATTCTGTTCCTAAGCTAAAGGAAGCAACTTGACACAAAGGAAAGATGCCTTTTAGTGAGGTGTGAGATTTTTTTGGTTGGTTGGTTGGTTGGTTGGTTGGTTGGTTGGTTGGTTGGTTGGTTTTGGGCCATACCCAGAGTAGCTAGAAGATGCTCCTGGCTCTGTGCTCACTCCTGGTGGTCCTCAAAGATCACAGTGCTGGGGACTGAACTTGGGCCTCCAAATACCCAGCACTTTCAGAACATCTCTGCAGCCAGCTGAGCACCATCTGGGGCCAGAGCAATAGCACAGCAGGGAGGGCATTTGCCTTGCATGCAGCTAACCTAGGTTCAATCCCCAACATCCCACAGGGTTCCTTGAGCCTGCCAGATGTGATTTATGAATGCAGAGACAGGAGTAACCCCTGAGCTGGGTATAACCAAAAATCATTTTTAAATGTCTGTCTGATTTCATCAAAAGGTAGGCTGGTCAGCCTTCCTTCCAGGGGTCACTGTACCTGGTTTTGTTTGCAAACAAAGGCCTCCAGCCTCCTGCTGGGGACCTCCCAACTCAAGAGGTGTCCCAGTCTGCTCTTGGCACCAATGAACACACTTTGTTCATTGATTGTTGTGAAATCACATCCCAAGGTGCCAGGTGTGCCTTCAGGACTTTGGAGGGTTGGATGCAACAATGCTAGGTACAGCTTTTCTTATAAGGCTGACAAACAAAAGCTCTGTGGAGGTGTCAAACTCAAGCTGGGTGGCAGGACAGTCTTGAAACCAAGGAGAAGGTGGTATTTGCAGCATGACCTCCCTCCAACCTGACTTCTGCTGGCCTTGGTCAGTGTGACCCAGGACTGGGTCATTGTCCCAAGTGACAAGGGTCCCAAGCACCAAGGTCTGAGTTTCAGGAAGGGCAGGGAGCTGGCAGAGTTCCTGTTCAGTGCCCCAATGGCAGAAGCCATTCATTACTACGAGGACTGTTCCATACATTGTGTCTATTTCAAGGTATATTCATTTTCATTAATTCCTTGTGGGGAATTACATACAACAAGGTAATGAAATGACTGCATGACCAGCTCCAGTCCAGCACAAGGTCAAGGAGTTTCTGCGGGGACACAGTGAGCTAGGCCCTCACTCCGCTACCCTACCCAGGCTAGGGCCCTTTGCTTAGCTGCTGTAAACCTATTTGAACTGCCTGAAAAGATGCTGGTGATCCAAGGGACTCAATCATAGAGAACTAGCCTCACAGCTCAGAGCTTGGCTCTTGTGTCTCTGTCCCAGCCACACCTCATTTGTCTGTGTCACTCAGAAACCGCATCCACACCCTCACATCTTTGTATCTGGGCATGATGGAACTTCCCTTTAGAGCGTTTCCATTTCAGCTGTCAAACCTTCTGCAGCAGAGAACTCCAGTGCACTGAGAAATCATGTACAATTAATGCAAAAAAAAAAAAAAAAAAAGCCAGACCAGATCAATAGGAGAATATATTAGCCAGTATCACAGAATCTAAAAATGAACAAGACCTCCTGACCAAGCAAATCCAACTGTCTTTATGCCCCCATTTAGATCTATGAGAAAGGCTTATAAATAAGACTTTCAAAGTAATCAATGCCAAAACATTGCACCAGCAGTGAACAACTTTGCTTACCCAACATTTTTAATGCCCTTTAATATCTCACTTGGGCATTAACAGAGATAACATGCCTGATGCCAGTCATCAGAAGAAACGCTGGCTCTAAGCAGAATGACTAATATGGAGGGTTTAATCTATTTTTTTTTTGAGCCTTTGCTGGAGATTCTGTCTACAACAGACACACGTGTGCTCACCCCCAGAGCCATGCAAACATGCACCTCCAAAAGCATGGACAAGAAGCAGCTGTCAAACTTCTTAACACGTTCTGTTGGGTCGTGAACGCACAGAGGAATGCGAACACTTGAGACTGCAGCGTTCTGGAGGCAGGAGCTCATAATCCCCCAAGATTCAGAAGCATTACCTCATTGCAGCCTGGAGACAAGCTAAGCATTCACGGTAGATCTTACCCAGCATCCTCCGGTTCACACAAAGACAACACAGGCGTGACCAATCACATTGGAGCCAGTCAGCCCCATTGCAAAGCCCTTGCCCAGCATTACCCATTGACATGCTCACGGGCAGCCTGCTGAACTGGTCGTCATGGCAACTCATCCCAGCTGCTCATCCAGGCTTGTTCTATTACTTTTCCTTTTCACCACTCACTTCGCTAATTAAAAATTTAGGACTCTGTATTGCATGTTGGACCAGACGGAAACAATGCAGGGTTCTTTTCGGTCTTGTCTTGTTTTGTTTTGTTTTATTCCCCCCCCCTTCTTTCTTTCTTTCTTTCTTTCTCTCCTTTTCTCTACCCAACCCCCTCTCCACCAGAGAGCTTTTAAAAAATGCTGGGAAAAGCAATTTGAAGGACACTCCCATGACGTCCCCCTCTAACCAATCAGTAGAGAGCCTGCACTGAACAGATTCAGCCAGATGGAATTGGTCGCTCAACTTCAACTGCAGCAAAGCAAACCCCAGCCATGAGCATCACGAAAGAGGTGCTTTCTGTTTGGAGATGCCTGAGCCCATTGAGAAAGATGTCTTAGGATCAACTAGTCGCCTTCTTGATCAACAAATCCTGGAAGGATTTTCATGTATTATGGTTCTGATCGAAAGCCATAATTTACCCATAATCCCCCAATGCAATAGGAGATAAATACACAAAGCACAGAGTGAAAAAGATCCTATAGAAAATAAAAGAATGGCCAATATAGCAAGGACTAAAGAAAGGTGAGAAGTAGGTCTTTGGTTCTGCCGTATGTTTCACCCAGAAATACAGCTGCCAATAGTTGGCGCCCCAAGGGAAGGAAAACTCAGCTTTTGTTTCTGAAAGCTTAGAAAAGGCAATGAGATCTCACAAGAGGCTCCAGGGAAAATGAGGACTCACACCAACCCTTGTTGGAAATGCCCCTTCTCTTCATAGGTGTGCTTGCTGGGACTCAAAATCTTTGGGTACCATGTTCTGATAGCAGCATTCCCCACCCCCATCCCAAACACAGAAGAAAGAAAATTGAAATCTAAGACCAGATTCATGGAGAATACACAGAGAAAAAATATATCCAAGTGTCTATGAAAATCCAGATGTCCTTACAGACATGTCTGTATTCATTTTGATGGAAAGAGAAGACAGAGATACCAAGACTGGGTTTGGACAGGCAGTCAGCTGCGTTTGGCACACCTCAGACAGATCAAGAAATCATCTAGGGCTGGAGAGATAGCATAGAGGAAGGCGTTTGCCTTTCATGCAGAAGGTCGGTGATTCAATCCCGGCATTCCATATGGTCCCCTGAGCCTGCTAGGAGCGATTTCTGAGCATAGAGTCTGGAGTAACCCCTGAGCGCTGCCAGGTGTGACCCCCCTCCCAAAGAAAGAAATCACCCTAAAACTACCCATCCTAAGCACCATCAAACTAAGGCTTTCTCCGGTTAAGATCAGATCTCTGAGATTTGAGAACCATCAGGAAATGGTATGAGGCATTATTGGTGAAAATGAAAGTTGATGCAGCTCCTCTAAAAGCTTTCTCCAAAGATAACAAAACTAGATCTTTCCTATGAGCTAGCAACTCCACTTCTAGGGATCTCTCTGAAGACTACGAAAGCATCGGCTCAAAGGGCCAAATTCAACCCTATGTTCAGAGCAGCATTATTCACTGGAGCCAAATAGCCTACATGCCCATCCATGGATGATACGGCTGTGGGATAGAACCCAAAGGAAAATGCTATTTCACTACTCTGTACAACAGATTTATGTCTTTCATGACCACAGGGTTGGAACTCGAGGTGATAATGCTAAGTGAAATAAGCCAAGAAGTGAAAGACAATTACCAGATGGTCTCTTTCATCAGTGGAATCTAAATAACCAAAGCAAACAAGCTAACCAAACACATCAACAATCACTCTCAAATTCTGAGAGAAATATGGTGGGTACCAGAGAGATAGGGAGGGAGGAAAAGCTGGGAAAAAAATGGGTTGCAGGAAGAAATTTGGTAATAATGAAAGATATGAGATCTAGAGTAGAGTGCAATGTGGCAATACATATATTGAAATGTGAGACTATACTAAAACATATTCACATTTTAATTCAAATAAAAATATTAAGAGTGATACAAAAAATAATCAAAGTTGTAATTCAGGAAGATGGCTCAAGGGGGGGGCGGGGCAGAGAGATAGCATGGAGGTAAGGCGTTTGCCTTTTATGCAGAAGCTCATTGGTTCAAATCCCGGCATCCCATATGGTCCCCGGAGCCTGCCAGAAGCGATTTCTGAGCATGGAGCCAGGAGTAACACCTGAGCACTGCCAGGTGTGACCCAAAAACTAAAAAATAAAAAAAATAAATAAAAAAAAAAGATGACTCAAAGAGTTGGAGCACATCCTTTATGTAAATTCAAAACACGGTTACTCCACATGTGCCCCACCACCACCAAAAAATGTAAAGGCTGGTATGTCAGGTTAGTGTGCAAGACTGACAATTTGTGGGTTCTGTGCAATAAAGGCATCTCCCTCATTCATAAGTGGCAAACACACCAGGCAAAGACAGTCACTTAAACAGGATGTGGTGGTACAAGCATCTGTTTGGGAGGGATAGAAACATCAATTCCTTACTGCCACATAAAGAGAAAAATTTTAAAGCTATAGAGGCCATGGCTGGGATTATATGAAAAATTTTTATGTGAGCCGCCAAACTAAGTTTAATAATTCTTTCATCATATAAGACATTGTTTCTGCTTTTGAGAAATAACCCCTCCCAAGCATTTTTAGGTAGTGTCATACATTTTGCATTTACTCTGAAGTGGTGCATAAGATAGATGAGTGTTGGACGAATGGATGGAGGGACAGATGGGGGGAAAACATGGATGGTATGAAAGGGCAGGTAAAGATACTGATGGATGATGGGTGGAAATGAGTGGATGGATGGGCACATTCTTAGAAATATGGAAGAATGAAAGTGTGAATAAATGTATGGAAGAGATGGATGGGAACATAGGTAACAGATGAATATATGGATTGATGGACCATGGGTGGGTGGCTGCATGGATTTATTGGATAACAGGCGGATTATTGGATAACAGGTGATGGCCAGATGATATATATATAATTGGATGGGTGGGTGGATGAAAAGATGAGTATATGGAATGATGGGCAAGTGGATAGGTGGATGTATATTAGATGAATACATGAGAAGATAAATGGATGTAAGGAAGGAAGGAAAGAATTAATGGAGGAGTGAATAGATAAATGGACAAAAAATATGTGTGGTAATAAGTTCCTGGAAATAAATACGAAGGCTGCAAGTTAAATTTTAGATTCTGAGACTGTAAATTAAACTTTGCTTTTATTTTAATTATATTCTATTTTATTTGCTCCTTTTAAATTAGCTTTGTCTGCTCCAGTTATTATTATTATTTTTGTTTGTTTGGGGGCCGCACCAGACAGTGCTCTGGAGTTACTCCAAGCTCTGCAATTAGAAATCACTCCTGGTGGGCTTGGGGGACCACATGGGATGCCAAAGATAGAACCAGGGTCAGCTGCATGCAAAGCAGAGGTGAGTGCTGGGGTGGCCTCATCATCTCCCCAGAGAGAGGAGTGAAGTGGGCTCTGTGAGAGACTGAAGCAAGAAGAGGGCAGCAGGCCTTGACAGCATCACAGCCCCAACAGAGAAGGGATGCAGGAGCACACAGACTCCACACACAGAGCAAGAGATATGGACACAAAGGAGTGAAGTCATGTGGTCATTCGGGGGCTCCATGAGAGGTGGGGGGAGTCTGTGGACAGAAGAGCAGAGCAGGGGTGTGTCTGGGTTTGAGGGTGGTGTGCAAAGCACGAGATAGTAGCCCTAAAAATGTTGCAATGAACACACCAAGTGCAAAGAAACACAGTCAGGTCATACTTATTAGGAAGTGTTTGGCACTGTCATATACATGACCTTGCATATCCTGTCTGTCTCTCTCATTCACTTGCTCTATCACTCGATCATTCACTCTCTCTTGCTCACTTGCTCTTTCTCTCCATTTTTTGGACCACATGTGGCAGTGCTCAGGACTTACTGCTGGCTCTATACTCAAGGATCACTCCCAGTAGTGCTCAGGGAACCATACTATGTAGTCAAGCTCCAGCCTTCTACATGGAAAGTCCCCAGTCCCACTGAGTTATTTCTCCAGCCCTAGTCATGTCCTACAAACCTGCAACAGTAAGGCTTGGCAAATATGTGTGCTTTACTGGAGGTCACTCAGTCCCTGCGTGCTGGACTCAGAGCCTGAAGTCAAGCTGATATATCTGGAACCTCAGGATTTGAATCCCTCGGTTTACCCAGCTTTCCCATGAAACATCCTGGGGTCATTTGAAACCACTGAAAAGTGTCTGTTGCCTCAAATCCAACTCGTTCATCATATTTATTTGTGTTCGAATTGGACCGGTTATCCACTTAGGAAATATACTGTGTTCTCACTAGAGTCATTTACTCTGAGTGCCTATTTACATAGAAAATATTTTAAATTGTTCCATTTAAAAAACTAGAGTCCTAAGGGAGCAAAGCAACTACATGCAGAATGTATTATTCAGAGGGAGCACATTAAGCTTTCCATGATGGAAGTTTTTTTTAAAGCGCTTGAAGAAATGAATCCTCCTAGGAAGAGGAGAGAGGGAGTGAGGAAACGAGGCCTCGGTGCAAAGGAAACCAAAGAGGAAAGGTCATTCCTAAGTCCCAGGTCAGCCTGAAGGCCCAGGTCCTGCAGCATCAACACACTGGGGTCCACATCCTCACCACAGTCCCCTCAAAAGAACAGCCATTTTTGTCCTGAGAAATGACAAGCTTCTACTTTTAAATGGAACCTATTGGCACCCCAAGAATCTCGCTCTGGCTATACTGGCTCAATCACCACCAATATAAGCTCAAACTACAGACGTCACCTAGAAAGAACCTATAATACCTAAAGAACAAACTCCCCATGTCTTGATCGATCCATCAACTTTCCCTAATCAATTAAGAAAAAAAATCAATTAGTCATTTGGCTTTTGCTGTTTCACTAGCAAACAGTAATATCCTCATTACTCCATCCTCAGCAAGATTCTTCTACAGAAATCAGATTTTTCTTTTCTGTCTTCCCCATTCTTGTTCCCTGACATTTTGCAACTCGTGCTTTTACACCAGTGTTTTCTCTTTCTGGAGAAAATAAACACAAAAGCTCTCAAAGATGGATGTAAAAGCCATCTATAAAGAACCAGTCTAAACTGGTAGCAAACCAAATTGGAATCCAAGCACTCTGGATAATGACACGACCATCTTCCCAACCCTCCCCAAACTCTTTATGATTTTACTAAATAGAGACACAACATTGTTATTCTTAGGTCCATCTGAATGGCTTTAACTGGAACCCCTATAGAGGACCAATCTGGAATTGTGTTGATCTTCTTAGTACTTGTGCTTGGTATCTTATGCAACATGAACCTGGTAGATTTTAAAGCAATACACACTGAACCCATGAAAGTTAGGGTTATAATCGAGCAGCATGGGAATTGGCTGAGTAAATAACTACTTCCAGTCTTTAACTACGACAGTTCAGTGGTCACATGAAAATAGAGACTCCATGGTGGAATGATTTATTTGAAAAGCATATTCACAATTACCAGATGAGGAATGAGATTCTTACGAGAATAAGACCTAGAGTTGGGAAGAGCTCCACATCAGGGACTCTTCCAGGTAGGCTCAGAGAAAGATCTGTTTTCCAGGATGAGGAAAGGTAGGGTTATTCCCATCATTCTTATCACAAATCTAGGCCCAGATGATCACTTTGCAAAAGTGTCTGAACTGTCAACATTTAAAAAAAAATTTTTTTTTAACCCATTGTGATTTACAAAGTCCTTCATAGTTGGATTTCTTTTTTTTGTTTTGTTTTTTGTTTTTTGTTTTTTGTTTTTTTGGGGGGGCCACACCCATTTGACGCTCAGGGGTTACTCCTGGCTATGCGCTCAGAAGTCGCTCCTGGCTTGGGGGACCATATGGGACGCCGGGGAATCGAACCGCGGTCCGTCCTAGGCTAGCGCAGGCAAGGCAGGCACCTTACCTCTAGCGCCACCGCCCGGCCCCTCATAGTTGGATTTCAAACATACAATAAATCAGGGCCAATTTCACCACCAGTGTCGACCTCCCTCCACCGATGTTCCCCAAGTGAATTTCATACCACCACCCTTAGTCCCCCCTGCCTACCAATATAACAGTACCATTTTAAGTATAGATTGTTAAAGCATGGCTCTCTTGATTCCATTGTTGTTGCCTTTGACTTGGCTATTAATTCTGTCCCTTCTTAACACCATCAATGCACCTGAGACCACTTGGCCTCTGGGTCCCATTCTTTCATATTTGTGGGGTTTTTTTGAGGGGGCACACCCAGCAGCACTCAAGTGTTAACTCTTGGCTCTGTGCTCAAAAATCGTTCTTGGCTCGGGGGACCATATGGGATGCCGGGGATCGAACCACGTCTGTCCTGGATCAGCTGCATGCAAGATGAATGCCTAGCACTGTGCTACCACTCGGGCCCGCCTTTCATATTTGTATTTCTCCTCTTCACTCATTTTCTTTCCTTCACCGTGTTATACTCTGGGGTCAAAGGTTGAACTGTCAATTCTTACCCAACTTCCTAGAAAGATTTAGTTCTCTCTGTCTCTCTGTCTCTCTCTGTAGTGACATGGAAAATTCCAAACACACAAAAGTTGGCAGAATAGAATCCTAAAGCCCCCAGGATCTTGCCCTCAACCCCTACAATTAGCTCATCTCCATCGTTTCTTTCAGAATCTGAAACTAGATATCAGAGAAGAAATATTACAGATGTGATTTATTCAAGAAAAACTATGCAAAGGGGAGTTCTTGGCTCTACATCCAAAAGGTGTTTTCTGTTAAAATCAAATAACCTTTAGAAAATATGACTAGTTAAAGACTTTACTCAAGTTTATCCCTTGAACAATGAGCCTGCTTCCAAGGAGTGTCCCACAAGCCCTTGGTCATTGGTCCCAAATATCTCTCACAAATAAGGCATGTTACTTGAGAAGCTGTGTCTGATCATGAATGTGATGACCTTATTACGTCAGAGAGCTCGCCACAGCTTTTGTAAGCCATTCTGATAACTCACAGGACTTTCTACCAGTTTTAGCTCCCTATCACCAGAAATCAGGTCCCACATCCCAGCAGCTAGATGAGCTGGACTGTGATTGTCTTTGAAACAAAACACAGACAAAAATTCATTCTTTTTTTTTTTTTTTTTTTTTTTTTTTTTTTTTTTTTGGTTTTTGGGCCACACCCGGCGGTGCTCAGGGGTTACTCTTGGCTGTCTGCTCAGAAATAGCTCCTGGCAGGCACGGGGGACCATATGGGACACCGGGATTCGAACCAACCAACTTTGGTCCAGGATTGGCTGTTTGCAAGGCAAACGCCGCTGTGCTATCTCTCTGGGCCCCATTCTTTTTTTTCTTTTGCGGCCACACCAGGTGACACTCAGGGGTTACTCCTGGCTATGCGCTCAGAAATTGCTCCTGGCTTGGGGGACCATATGGGACACCAGGGGATAGAATAGAGGTCCGGCCTAGGTTAGCGCATGCCAGGCAGATGCCCTACGGCTTTCACCACTGCTCCGGCCCCAAAAATCCATTCTTTACAGAATGAACATTGACCAAGAGACTAAAAAATGACTCATGGCATGTGCCTAAGAATTACTTTAAAAGTAAATTATTAAATTTTCTTTTTTATCTGTACTTGTGTGTATACATGTGTGTGCAATTTTGCGTGTGCCTGTCTGGTGCCAAGGAGAAAACCTAGAGCCTCACAGAGCAGAGCTGAGCTCCATCCCAAATTTCAAAGATACTTTTTTTAAAAAAGCCTATTTTAGGTCCAAGTGATAGCACAGCAGGTAGAGAGTTTGGGTTCAAATCCCCAGCATCCCATAGGGTCCCCTGAACCCACCAGGAGTAATTTCTAAGTGCAGAGTCAGGAGTAACCTCTGAGTACTACTGGGTCTAACCTAAAACAAATAAAAGTCATATTTTATAAATGAACTTATAAATGCAACTGCTCTCCATCTGAACTAGTCCTGAGGTTCATGAGCAAACTTTTCTCTTTTTTTAATTGAATAGTGATAAGTCCCTGTTTTTCAGGGGTATGGGGTAGGATTTGGCAACATACAGCAGTGCTCAAGAGCTACTCTACATTCAGGGATCACATCTAGCAATGCTCAGGAAACCAAATGTGGTTCTGAGGATCCAACCACTGCCGGTCATCTACAAGGCAAGTGCTTTAATCCTGATGCTTCTTCTCAAGAGTACTTTTCTTTTTAGGTGGCAGAGTTGGGCAACATTCAGTGGACCTGAGGGACTACTCCAAGCTCATTGCTAAATCCTAGTAGTGCTCAGGAACCACATGGTATAAAATGAACCCTTGCAGCAACTTCCTTTTTCCCTAACCTCTTTCTTTGAAATGTAAAAACCCACTGGATAGTTGCTTTTGTATCTGACTTGACCTTCCCCTACCTGGGAAATTGGACTTGGCTTGAATTAAGAAAGGAGTCTAGCTTTGGGCTCCAAAGAGAGGAGCACATGGCAGAGAGAGGCAAGGAAGTAAAAGCAGGCTAACTCGGATAAATCTGATCCTAACTGCTTGGTGTATTATTTCTCCGCTGCTACCCTGCTTCATCAGACCCATCTGTCTGAGGGGTTAGAAACAAGGTGGGTGGGTGATCTCATCAACTCATGGATATTTTTCTTTTACAATATGGTGCTAGGGATCAAAACCAAGTCAGTCTCATGCAAAATATGCCTTAACACTTGAGAGGGTACAAGACAAGCTTGATCCCTATTTTGTAAAAACAAAATAGGAAAAAAATTGCTTTATGAACCCCTCTTCATTAAATTCATTAAATGCTGATTTACAAATGTAAATTATAGAAGTGAGTGTATAGAAATGGGAGCCAGAAAGCTACAATCCAGTATGAATTCTGAAGATTCCTCCTAGCTTCTGAAATCCAGATTAACTCACCTACCATTGGGAGAGAGGAGAACTGAGAATGTTTCATAATTACCTCAGATTTTATACACACACACACACACACACACACACACACACACACACACATATAGGTTTTTGAGTTACACCTGGCTGTACTCAGGGGTTACTCCTGGTTCTGCACTCAGAAATTGCTCCTGGCAGGCATTGAGGACCATATGGGATGCCAGGATTCGAACCACCGTCCATCTTGGATGGGCTGCTTGCAAGGCAAACACCTTACCACTATGCTATCTCTCCAGCCCCTATATTTTATTTTTGTATGTGACTTTGTTCAGCAAGAAGCCTATCACCAACATGTACCAAAAATATTTCAGTCACATCTCACCAGAAGTAAATGGGCCAGGTGATCAATCACTTGTGAAGTAGATTATACTTTTGTGGACATCTCCTCAGTGTCTACGTTTATTTAGCTGTTGGCTGCTGATCTGTTAACATCAAAATTACACTGATTGAGCCCAGTTTGAAGATTCTACAGCTGTCTGCACATCAGGCAGAAAGGCCAATTACGTACTAATCCTTGAGGGTTTTATTCACTTCTGATGCACCGAGTGCCCCTGAGGACCATCCATATCTGTAATGGGTTGGGGACAGAGCCTTCAACATATGTGAAATCTAATAACTGAAGAGTAACCCTGGGTTGCCAGACATGATGATGTGATGAAAGTTAACAGGAGAACCATTATAGCCTTTTGTCATGCCAAAGTCTTGAATTCTCTCTCTAGTCACTATTTACAATAAAAAATTCACCATCTAGTGATTTATACCTCATCTTATTATTCTTTCTAGCAGAGCTCTTAATGCATAATGCATAAAAGCTGTAATATTAACATTCACTCCATTTACCATTTGCTGATGACTTACTATGTGTCAGGACAGTGTCAAGCAAGTTAGCACATTATCTGATGCCCAACATGTTTCTACACCTGGTAGGTAGAGCGCCCCAGAATGCAAATATCGGGGTGCTCAAGATAACATTTCTTTGAATGCAAAAACCAGGGAAATGTCAAATCAGAAGAGTGACTAAAACAAGTAACTTGAGTAAATACATATACTCAAAGATGACTCCAGAACACTGGATCAACCCATAGTTTACTACAATCATTGCAGTCATTCATTTGGTTCAAGAAGAGATAAGCCAACAATGGCTTAGTACTTAGTAATTACCTCATCGCCTTACATCTGGCCATATATATATATATATATTTGAGCTTTTTTTCTTTTTACAATGTGGTTTTTTGTTTTGTTGTTGTTGTTGTTTTGCTTATGAATTTTGGTGTTAGAAATGGAACCCAGGGTTCCATACTTATAAAGTCAGCACTCTGCCACTGAGGCAACCCCAATCCACAATGTTTTGAATTTTGTTTCTTATTATTATTTCTTTGTTTTAAAGAAGGGATTGGTGGGGGCAGAGTGACTGTACAGTATATAGGGCACTTGCCTTATACTTGGCCCATTCAGTTCAATCCCCTGGAGTCCGTATGAGCCCCTGCATACTTCCAAGAGTAATTCATGATTATAGAGCCAGGAGTAACCTCTGAGTATCATCAGGTGTACCAAAAACTAAAAATTAATATAAAAGGAGAGAGGAAGGGAGGAAAGGAAGGAGGGAGGGGAGGGGAGGGAGGAGGAGGAAGGAAAGAAGGAAGGAAGGAAGGAAGGAAGGAAGGAAGGAAGGAAGGAAGGAAGGAAGGAAGGAAGGAAGGAAGGAAGGAAGGAAGGAAGGAAGGAAGGAAGGGTTTTTCCAAACCACCTGAAGTTTGAAAAAAATCATTAAAAAAAGAATTATATTAGGGTAGGAGAAGAAAAATAAAGTAAAATACAAAAAAAAAAAAAAAAAACAAATTTATTCCACTTCCTTCTCCAAGTTTTATTATATGCAGATGTAAAATAACACTTTTGTTATGTTTTTGATAGTACAGAGGGTAGGTAGCAAACACCATATCTGCTATACTATCATTCTTGATCCTAACGTAACATTTTGTATCAACAGAATAAGAACAAGTAAATAGGAAGAATGGAGAGATCTATGTCTGCTGCCCATTGTTTGCTGAAAATACTTTCATCAATGATTAATTTAAGTTACAGATGTGACAATCCCAAGAAACAGCAGCAGACAGGTCTTCTTTGTAACTCAGAAGAGTCATTTCCACCCCAGGTCATTGTGGCAAGAAGAGTGTGGCCCCTCCACTTCACTCCACAGCTGCAAATTTCTTCTAGTCAAAGAGCCCCACCACAACACATAACAAAATACCTCCACACTGCAAAGGTTACCATAGGAAAGCAATGCATAACTCTACCACACTTGGTGAATGAAGGTGGTAGTTCTGATACCCAACTAGGTATAACCTACTCTAATAAGGACTTTAGAGAAGAAATGCTGAGGATGTTCAAGGAACTCAAAGAAACCACAGAATGGACAGCTAATAAGACTCAAGAGAGGGACAGAGCAGTGGTGCAAGCAGTAAGGTGTCTGCCTTGCCTGCGCTAGCCTCGGACAGACGGTGGTTTGATCCCCCGGTGTCCTATATGGTCCCCAAACCAGGAGCGATTTCTGAGCGCATAGCCAGGAGTAACCGTTGAGCATCACCAGGTGTGGCCCAAAACAACAAACAAAAGACTCAAGAATATGAGAGTAGAAATGAGAAAACCTCAAACAGAAATGACAAAACTGAAAAACTTGGTAAACAAAATGAAAAACTCACTGGAAGACCTCAACAGCAGAGTAACAACAGCTTCTGGGGACAGAATCAGTGAGCTGTAACATGATCTTCATAAGACCTCCAGACAATAGAAGGTGGAAAAGCATCTTAAAATAAACTCACATGATGACTCTCTTCTGATTGTCCTTTTTTGGTTACTAATAATGAAATGAAAACTGGTGCAAGAAATAGTCTCTCCCTCATCCACTCTAACATATGAAACAAACTCAGTATGTCGATACAGTTTCTGATTGGGCAAATGAGCTTCCTTCTTGCTCATTCCCTCATCTAACAGCTAGATCATGGTTCCAGTTGAGAAATCAGCCTTGCAAATTTGATTTTCTGATTGTTTCTGATTTTTTTATTTTCTTTCTTCTCTTGAAACAACTGTATTGTTAACTATACAACCATGTGATTATGCATGATCTTTCAATAAAGTAAATAAAAAATTTTCCATGTGTTTGAAATATTCCTAGCAGGTACACACTCTCAGTGACAGTGCTTAACTGGGAGGCAAGACCCCATTGCATGGCCATTCTAGGGAATGAAGGCACCCCAAACTCTAGCCCCAAACACCCTCTGATCCTATACCCCACCTTACTCTCCTCAGAACACACTAATACAATTATCACAGTATCTGCTGGCGCTCCAAAGCTGATCACAATCAAGAAGATGATGCTTCTGCTAAGAAGACTCCTAAGCCAGGCTAAGCTGAGGGTGACAGGAGGCATCCCTAAATGCATCGGACTTATTCTCTTTCACACAACTCTTTTCAGACCTGAGTTTAAAATGGTAATAAGGCACCGCAGCACTCACTAAATATATAACTGACCACCATAGTGGGAACTGCACAGTTAGGAACAAACACATGTGTCCCAAACATGCTGCTAGGACTCCAGCTAGCTGATAATTCTAAATACAAAAGAAAAAGCCAGGTGGGGAAGGCTTGAAGGTTGCAGCATATGATTTACATGTAGGAACTCAGGATTCAAGAGTTTAAATCATTAAGGTTTCTGGAAGCACTGATAGGAGTGGCCCCTGAGCAAATCTCCTCTTACACACCCATTCCAATACTGCTGGGTGTGGCTCAAAAAGAATAAGTATTAGGGGGCAGAGATACAGTGCAAAGGGGAGCGTGCATAGATCTGGTTCATTCTCCAGCACCCCATATGGTTCCCCAAGCACCACCAAGAGTGATGAGTCCTGAATGCAGAGTCAGGAAGAAGCCCTGACTGCACTGCTAGGCATGGCAGAAAAGAAGAGAGGAGGGGAGGGGAAAAGAGAGGAGAGGAGAGGAGAGGAGAGGAGGGGGGGAGGGGAGGGGAGGGAGGGGAGGGGAGGGGGAGGGGAGGGGAGGAGAGGGAGGGGAGGAGAGGGAGGGGAGGAGAGAGGAGGGGGAGGAGAGAGGAGGGGAGGAGAGAGGAGGGTGAGAGGAGAGGAGATGAGGAGAGGAAAAAAAAGAAAAGGGAAGGGGCCAGAGAGATAGCACGGTGGTATAGCGTTTTCCTTGCACGAAGCCAATTCAGGACGAACAGTGGTTCGAATTCCGGCATCCCATATGGTCTCCCGAGCATGCCAGGAGCTATTTCTGGAGCACAGAGCCAGGAGTAACCCCTGAGCACTGCCAGGTGTGAGCCCCTCCCCAAAACAAAGAAAAAGAAATATTAAAGAATATCATGCTTCTCTAGTTCTTCTTTAACAAACTGGTTAATGCCGGTGCTGCCATGCGTGTTCATTATGCCACAGCCAAGTGTGACCCAGCATCGACAAGCGAAACAAATGTATTTTCCATTCCTGCAGACGTTTTTCCCAATCAAGATTGCTCATTCCAGACAACAGTTCAGCTCACAGAACATTCGGGTATATCAGTGCTGAGGTGCGCAACATTCATATTCGAGCAACATTCTTATCCCCTCAAAAAAATAAATAAATAAAACCCACAAGAACACTGTATAGTGTTGCAATGAAGTGCAAGAACTCGATTTGATGACTCATGAGTCAGTTTGAAAAGACAAAGAGGAAAACAGTCAAAAGTCTGGAGGTAAGAAGGCGTCACAAGCCTGCTTGACACAAAAGCACTGGTGGGCTTCCACTGAGGACCCCAGGGGACATGTATGTCTCTACACCATCAGTCACCACCTGTCCCTAACTAGGAACAGAGGGGTTGAGACTCTTGGATTTGAGCTGAGTGACAGATATGCTATTTCCAGTTCCTACAGCCAAGTAATTCTTTTGTAATTAAGAAAAATACCAGGAAGCCTTCCAAGGAAAGATTTCAATCATCCAACCTCAACCCTGAACTGAAATACGGAGGGAACATGTGGACAAGGATACAGAGAGCTTCACAGGGCCTCAAGGCTGGAGCCATAACAAAGAGGGGAGGTAGTTTACCTGGCTCAATTCTGGTTCTATCCCTAGCATCCCAGCTGGTCCAGGAGCCTGAAAGAAGAGATCCCTGAACTCAGAGCCAGGAGTAAGCCTTGAGTGCTGCCAGGCGTGCAGCCTGCCAAAACAATAAGACTGGGGAGAGAGCTCAGTGGTTAAGGGCGCTGAGTTCAGACCACAAATGCATCCCAAACACCATTAGGCATGATTCTGGTCAAGTGACTCTATCAGCACTTACTCAGATCCAGCCCTAAGCTGGTTCACCAGCAGGCCAGGTACCAACTATCACTGGAAATGGCCCCAGGGATGGCTGGCTTGAAGTTTTACCACTACCAAGAAATTAAAGAACAAAAATTTCTACCTAATAATGACCCCTACCTGCCTCCCTGTCTGTGAACATTATGGTTTGGGTTCTCTCATTCTTTTCTTTTCTTTTCTATCATGGCACTAAGTGGTACCAGGGATCAAACCCAGGGCTCCTGCATGTGAAGCACCACTACAGCCCTGGGAGCCATGGAACCCAACCCAATACCTGCAGGAAAGTAAAAGGGATGGAGATAAAAGGCAGGTGAAAAATAAATAAATAAATAAATAAATAAATAAATAAATAAATAAATAAATAAATAAATAAATAAATAAAAGAGAAAGAGAAGAAGAAAAGCTTCTGCTGGGCCCGGAGAGATAGCACAGCGGCGTTTGCTTTGCAAGCAGCCGATCCAGGACCAAAGGTGGTTGGTTCGAATCCCGGTGTCCCATATGGTCCCCCGTGCCTTCCAGGAGCTATTTCTGAGCAGACAGCCAGGATTAGTAACCCCTGAGCACCGCCGGGTGTGGCCCAAAAAACAAACAAAAAAAAAAAAAAACCTTCTGTTGGGCCTTTAATGAGTTAATTGATCATTCGATGATTTTCAAACATATACTTGCTACTAAACCTTTTCTTTCTCTTCCAACTCATTAGTCTATTTTTTAAATAACTTTGCCTTTGTTCTTCCTGAAACAAATGTATTATGATCAACTGTGTGATATATTTTCTTTAAATAAATTTAAAAAAAATAAAAGGCAGGTGATCCCATAGTAAAAATGGGCCAAATGAAAGCTGCCAGTCTCCTACATCAAGGTACTAAATGAAGTCATCTCCTTCCAGATTAGAGGGAAAGAAGGTAGGCTCTGAGGACATAGCCCTGCAGTGCTCTGAGGATTCAATTTGGCCCTCTGGCACAAGAATAGGTTTGATCTCTCTCTTATCTTTCGTGAACATCCCATTTATTTTCCTACCCTACATTTTTCCATCATCTATTGACCCACTGATTTACTTTTTAAAATCATATTACATGTAAACATCTCCTTAAGTCATCTCAAATATTTTTAGGGAAGGATAAGAACAAGCCTAAATGAATAATAAATGACTTTCACCACATGAGACACTATTATTCTTAACTATAGTATTAGAAGCAGAAATAACCAAATAGCCACAATGTCTGAGAACCTGAAATCCCCCATATATTTTTGTTTGTTTTGTTTTGGGGCCACGAACAGTGCCGCTCAGGGGTTACTCCTGGCTATGTCCTCAGAAATCACTCCTGGCTTGGGGGACCATATGGGACGCCGGGGATCAAACCGAGGTTCATCCTGGGTTAGCTGTGTGCAAGACAAATGCCCTACTGCTGCGTTATGGCTTCGCACCCTCCCCCCAATGTTTGTTTGGTTTTTTTTGTTTTGTTTTGGTTTTGGTTTTTGGGCCACACCCGGCGGTGCTCAGGGGTTACTCCTGGCTGTCTGCTCAGAAATAGCTCCTGGCAGGCACGGGGGACCATATGGGACACCGGGATTCGAACCAATCACCTTTTGGTCCTGGATCGGCTGCTTGCAAGGCAAACGCAGCTGTGCTATCTCTCCGGGCCCTCCCCCAATATTTTTAATATGGCATTTTATGTAATCACTTTCATTTCAATTATGATTAAAAATGCCTAAGGAGGGGCCGGAGAGAGAGCACGGAGGTAAGGCATTTTTGCCTTGCATGCAGAAGGATGGTGGTTCTGATCCCAACATCCCATATGGTCCCCCAGAGCTTTCCAGGAGCGATTTCTGAGCATAGAGCCAGGTGTAACCCCTGAGCGCTGCGGGTGTAACCCAAAAATCAAACAAACAAATAAAAAGCCTAAGGAAGCATCC